>NW_003852682.1:795140-808378 GCF_000181295.1 Otolemur garnettii
TGGATTCATCTCTTGGTTCTTTATTCTGCTCCATACATCTACCTCTCTATTTTTGTAGCAGTATCATGCTGTTTTGATCACTATAGATTTATAGTATAGCCTGAAGTCTGGTAACATGATACCTCCTGATTTGTTTTTATTTCTGAGTAATGTATTTGCTATTCGAGGTTTTTTCTGATTCCATATAAAATGAGCTATTTTTTCAAGCTCTTTAAAGTATGACAATGGTGCTTAAATAGGGATTGCATTAAATCTGTAGATTGACTCAGGTAGTCTGGATATTTTAACAATGTTGATTCTTCCCAGCCATGAGCATGGTGTGTTTTTCATTTGTTAACATCTTCAGCTATTTCTTTTCTCTTTATAGAGATCTTTCACATCCTTTGTTAGGTAAATTCCCAAATATTTTATGTTCTTTGGCTCTACTGTAAAAGGAATAGAGTCCTTGACTATATTTTCAGTTTGACTATTGTTGGTATGTACAAAAGCTACTGATTTGTAAATATTGATTTTGTATCTTGATACACTGCTATATTCCTTGATCACTTCATAAGTTTTCAAGTTGAGTCCCTGGGATTTCCTAGGTGTAGGATCATATCATCAACAAAGAGTGAGAGTTTGATCTCCTCTGACCCTATTTGGATACAGTTGATCACCTTCTCTTGCCTGATTGCTATGTCTAAGACTTCCATTACTATGTTGAATAGCAGTGGAAACAGTGGACATCCTTGCTTCATTCCTGATCTGAGTGGAAATGTTTTCAATTTTACACAATTAAATATGATACTGCCTGTAAGTTTACTGTAGATGGCCTCTATCAGTTTAAGAAATATCCCTTCTATGCCTATTTTCTTAAATGTTCTATTCATGAAAGGATGCTGGTTAATACATACCTCATCTTGTTTACTTAATTATTGTGTTAAGACATTTATACTCTATACTTAAAAGATCTGACATGTACCCTTGCAATATGCACCTATACCTACATATTAAGCACTATACATGATATATGTGTTTATGATTTAATAAAAAAAAGAAAGGATGCTGGGTATTATCAAAGCTTTTTTCTGTGTCAATTGAGAGAATCGTATGGCCTTTGTCTTTTATTTCATTGATGTGATGCATTATATTTATAGAACTGTGCATTTTGAACCAACCCTGTAACCCTGGAATAAATCCAACTTGATCATGGTGCATATTTTTTTTGATGTGTTGTTGAATTCTGTTTGCTAAGATCTTATTGAATATTTTTGCATAGATATTCATTAATATTGGTCTATAATTTTCTTTCTTTGTTGGATCCTTTCCTGGTTTGGTGATTAGGGTGATACTTGCTTCATAGAACGTGTTGGGAAATAGTTGTTCTATTTCTGTGCTTTGGAAAAGGATGTATAATATAGGTACTAGTTCCTCTTGAAAGGTTTGAAAGAATTCGAATGTGAAGCCATCCGGCCCCGAACTTTTCTTTTTTGGGAGATTTCGTATTATGGATGCTATTTTCAGTGATTGATATAGGTCTATTCAAGATTTCTAATTCTTTCTGGTTGAATCTAGGAAGGTAGTGTGCTTCCAGGTATTGGTCCGTTTCCTTCAGATTTACATATTTCTGGGAATAAAGGTTTTTGTAATAATCATTGAGGATTTTCTGAATTTCCTGAATTTGTCTGTTGTTATTTCTCCTTTATTATTTCTTGGTCCATTTCCTTCAGATTTTCATATTTCTAGGAATAAAAGTTTTAGTAATAATCATTGATGATTTTTTGAATTTCCTGAATTTGTCTGTTGTTATTTCTCCTTTATTGTTTCTGATAGACGATATTAGAGATTTTACTTTTCTATTTCTGGTTAGGTTGGCCAAATGGTTATCAATTTTGTTAATCTTTTCAAAAAACCAACTTTTTGTTTCATCAATCTTCTAAATGATTCTTTTGTTTTCAATTTCATTTAATTCTCCCTAATTTTTGTTATTTCTTTACTTCTGCTGGGATTGGGGTTGGAATGTTCTTCTTTTTCCAGTTGCTTGAGATGTTCCATTAAGTTGTTGGCTTCCTCTCTTTCTGTTTTCTTGATGAAGGCTTCCAATTCTATAGATTTCCCTCTTAGAACTGCCTTTGCAGTATCCCAAAGGTTTAATAATTTGTGTCCTTATTATCATTTTTTAAAAAAAATTTGGTGATTTACTTCTTAATCTCATGTTTGACAGTGCTGTTATTCAGCCTAGGATTATTTAGTTTTCATGACTTTGTTTGAGTATGAAGATTTGTACTGCTGCTGAGTTCAACTTTTATTCCATGGTGGTCCAAGAAGATACAAGGAATAATTTATATTATTTTAAATTTACTGAAGTTAAACTTGTGTCCTAGGATATGATCTATTTTGGAGGATAACCCATGGGCTGATTAGAAGAATGTATATTCAGCAGTTTTTTTTTAGGGTAAAATGTTCTGTAGGGGTCTGTAAAGTCCATTTATTCTAAAGTTAGGTTTAAGTTTAATATTTATTTGTAATTTATTCTTGGAGGATCTATTCAAAACTGTCAAAGGATGTTAAAAATATCCAACTATTATAGTGCAGGAAGATATCAAGTTGTTCATATCCATTAGGGTTCACTTTATAAATTGAAGGAGCATTTTGGTAGGGTACCTGAATGTTAATTATCGAAATTTCTTCCTGTTAAGTGTTTCCCTTGAGAAATATGTAGTGACCATCCTTATCTTTCTTTATCATCTTGGTTTAAAGCCAATTATATCTGCAAATAAAATTGCAATACCTGCTTTTTTCTGAGTTCCATTTACCTGTATCATAGGTGTTCATCCCTTCACCCTAAGTCTATTTTTATCCTTTACAGTAAGATCAGATTCTTGTATACAGTAGATATCTGGTCTGAGTTTATGTATCCCATCAGCCAACCTGTGCCTCTTTAGAGGACATTTTAAACCATTCACATTAATTGAGAGAACTGATAAGTCTGGTGGTGTTTTGGGTGTCATATTTTTTGAATGTCCAGTGGACATTTTTATCCTTTCACCACTGTCAAAGTTGGGTTTTTCTGAAAAATTCCCAAGTGAGTTTACTTTGGTGGTAGAGCATTGTGCTGGTCATTGTGAAGGTTAGGTCTGAGAATATTCTGGAGAACTGGTTTAGTCAGGCAAATTTCTTCAATATGTGTATATCATTAAAGTATTTGATTTTTCCATCACAAATGAAACTCAGTTTAACTGGATACAGGGTCCTAGCCTGAGATTTGTTTTGTTTTAGAAGATTAACAGTTGGTGATTATCCTCGTTTGGCTTGAAAGGCTTTGGCTGAGAGATCTACAGTCATTCTGATATTTCTCCCTTTGTTGGTGATGCTTTTCTTACATCTGGTTGCTTGTAGAATTTTCTCCTTCATCTTAACTTTGGAAAATTTAATCACAATGTGTGTAGGAGATGCTTTATTTGCATTGGATCTTGCTGGAGTTCTAAAACTGTCTGCTATCTGAGTTTCTGTATCTCTTGCAATGCTTGGGAAATTCTCCTCCATAATCTCTTGGAGTAGAGCATCTGTATCTTTAGAATCATCCACTTCTCCTTCAGGAATTTCTATAAGATGAATGTTTCATCTTTTGGAGTGATCCCACAACTCTCAGGAATGATCAGTTTTTGCTTCCCATTTGTCTGCCTCTTTGAGCATTTGGAATTGTTCCAAAGCTTTGTCTTCAATTTCAGAGATCCTTTTGTCTGTCTGGTCAATTCTATTACTGAGGGATTCTACTGTATTTTGGAGCTCTTCAAATAACTTTTTCATTACTTTGAACTCTGCTATCTCTTTTCTCATTGTGTCCATATCTTTGGTACTTTCTTTGAATTCTTTAATTTCCTGAGAGAATGTTAGAACTAGTCTTTGGATTTCAATTTCTAACTTTCCTTCCATTCTGTTCATCTTATTTTCCATCCATATTCTGAATTCAATTTCTGACATTTCAAGCATTTGTCTATGCCTGGCATCTTTAATTGTATCTCCCTGGTCATTCCTTCAGATGGTGACCTACTCTGATTATTCATGTTGCCAGAGTTCATCCATTGGTTCTGCACCATATTTATTTTCCACCATTTGGTATTAGAACTAGTAGCATGAGATTGAATTGGGGTTTCCAGGTGGTAGAGATAATCAGCCCCTTACCAAAGTGCTAGGCTTTTTAATTGTAGCTTATCCCTAAAACCTTACAAAGGCCCTTTTCAGAGTTTTGGCCAGAGACTCTGAAAACCTACTTGGTGAGATAGTGCAAGCTAGCCCTGTTTTGATATCAGCCAACCTCTACTCTATCCTAAGAAGCCACAGTGTTAGGTTTAAATATTGGCTGTGGAGAGATACCGACAACTGTGGCTTCCCATCCCCACCCTTCAGTTCTTTTCCACTACAGAACTTCAAAGATCAACTTCAGAGTATCCCCAAGTGGACAGCTCCCAGACACAAGTTCCAATCAAATTGTGTCATGTAGTACAAACCCTGCTCAACAGAGAGGGATCCAAGGTTCTCCAACAGCATAGTTGGAGTGAGGGGTCCACACCCCCACCTGCCATACTCAGTCCAGACTGCTATCCACTTCTATGTTTGCTGGCCCTGGTGATGCCAGGGACCATGCCTCTGCCCACTGGTCTCAGACCACACTCAGCTAGTCTCTACTCGCCAGCCCAGTTGGAGTCAGGGGACCACACCCCTACCCAAAGGTCTCAGTCCACACCTGGAGGCTTGCCAGCTGTGTTGCAGTCAAGGGACAACTCCCTACCCTCAGGTCTTGATTCACACCCAGCAAGCTCATTGGCCCCCTGGAGCCTGGGACCAGCCCCACCCTATGAACTCAGTCCACACTGGGCAACCACTCTTCCACTTTTGGATGCCACCAGAGCTAGGGGCTCTGCACCACCTCCCACCAGGAATAGCCCATACCAAGGGTCAACACCACCACTGGTTGGGCAAAATCATAACCAGGTGACTTTTCCTCCTCCCACTGAATGTTCTTTTTTTCCCATGCCCTCTTTCCTAGTAGTGACAGATTCTGTCCTGATATTCAGTCCACACTATGCTCAGATTTCTCAGGAAAAAGACCAAACACTCTGTGCTCTATAAGGGGCAGAACTTGAGACTGCCATGTTTGGGGGGGAGAGGGTGAACTGAGAGTTTGGAATTGTGGGAAAAATATTTGTTCAATTGTATGCCTGGCGGGGTTGTATCTAGGTTCATAAGTGGGGCTTTTCTTGAGAAAAAGAACTGGTGTTTAGCAGCTCTCTCCAATGAGGTAAAATGAGAGGTCTTTTGTTCCCTGCTCTCTCACAGATAGCCTAAAGCAGGCCTCCTGCTTGGGGAAGTGGTCTCTTGTCCTCTAGTTGATAGGCTTTGTACTTGAAATTTGTTTTCTTGAATGCCCTTTGCTGAAGTCACAGCTTGCCAAACTTCTTTCTTGGCTCAGGTCTCCATCTTTGGCTTCATGGAGTCCAATTCTGTCCAGTTTTACTCCCTCCGGTCAGGAGCCTTTGCTAAGAGTTGCTACTAGTCATCCATCTTCCCAGAATTCTCCCATTCACATTTATTGATACAAGTGATAAGTATGGAGGAGAGTTGAAGATATGCACCCCTTGCTCAAGACATGGCAGTTCACCTCAATGTGCTCCTTCAGGAGATTGATTCTGAGAAGCATTTCTTTGAAGATCGAGCTTCTGTACCTGCCTATAGATATACAGAAATATGCAGAAAGCTCTCTTTGTTAAGAATTGTGAAGAATCAGCCGGGGTCCCAGCTGGGGGTGGACAGACCTGTCTTTGAGCATTGGGTCCTATTCTCTGCCTTCTCCCTTCATTAACATTGTAATCCCTAGTTGGATTTGGGCTAGCAAGGACAGACAGCCAGTCTCCCTTATGTTTTTACTCTAAACAAAATCAACTGTATATGTGTTCCTCAGCCTTCACACTAAATTGTAATCTTAAATGGTAGCTTCCTAATGTTACTTCACTTCTTTGTATATGTGTTAAATTCTTACTGAATGTTTGAAAGTACATAAGGTAATCAGTAAAGTTTAGCTGGGCCGCTGACCAGAGCAAGTCCCGGTCTCCCTTGAATTATCATTCCATCTGCAGTTCTTTCACCTGCGTCCCTGATCAGAAGCTCCAAAGAACATACAAAAACAGAGGAGTTCTGTTTATCTTATTTTGTGAATGTCCATTGCTTTAGTTTATATCTTGTGCCATTCTGGTAGCTAGGCGCCCCTGTAAGTCAGTTGGTACTTACTCCTTGCTGCTTTCAGAATTTTCTCTTTCATTTGAACTTGGTCATGTTCATTACAATGTGTTTGGGAGATGCTCTGTGTTAAGACAAACTGGAGTTTAATATCCACCTAAAAGGAGTGTGTCAGAATCTTTGGTGATACCTGAAATTTTCAGTTATTATATCCTCCAATAGGGTTTCCACTTCTTTGGGTTGTTCTTATTATCCTTCAGAGATACCTCTACTCTGTATGTTTTAATGCTTTGTAAAGTTCAATAATTCTCTATGAGATATGGCCTCTTTAAAAACTTTTTTAGTTTAGAGCCTTATCCTTTAGATCTGAGATTGTTTCTTCTCCATGGTCTAATCTGTTATTGTTACATTCTCCTGAATGTTTAAGATTCCTGAGTGATTCCTTCAATTCATTAAGTAATGATATATTATTTCTAATTTCATGATGTCTTTCATTTATTTCCTCGGGGCACATTTTGGATTTCCTTTTGTTGGTTTTCGACTTTCCCTTCAATCACTTCATCGTTTTTGCCATCCATACTCTAAATTCTCTTTATGTCATTTCCATAATTTCTTTATAAGTGGGATCTTTTGGGGTATCAGCCTCATGAACCCTCAGAGGTGCTGATCTTTTCTGTTTTTCATATTGCCAGAATTTTTGTGTTAGCTCCTCTTCATGTGTGTTTTCTCCTTATTCACTTTCTTCACCTACTTTCTTCTCCTTCTTCCTCCTTCTCCTATATTTTCCTTATCTCTGTGCTTAGGTGTTGAAATGGTCCAGGAACTTACTTTCTGTGTGATCTTCCAGTGCTCCTGACCTCCTTCTTGGATCTTGGAGTCCCTTGTTGTCTCACTGTGTCCCCAAAATGATGTTTCTGTGTGGTACTATCCAGGAAGATGTAACTGGAGTCCACTTGTCCTGATATTATCATGAGCATCTGGTGAGATGTCTTTAGTTTACCATCTTTAAATACTAAGAGGAACTTATACCTCTTTAGCACCATATTTTTCCCCAAAAATAACTGCAAAGAGGAATAAGGCAAAATCACTGCCTTTTATAATTTTATGTTCTTTTGTTCTGTTAATAAGGAACAGAAGGGAGGTTGGGGGCAAGATGACTGACTAGAGGCAGCTTTCACCAGATGCTCCTGTCCAGAAGGGGGAAAGCTGGATTAAGTGAATGCATAGAAGTCAAAATTGGGAAGTTGAACACAAAGAGAAGAAATCAAGGTGCACATTATCCCCACTTAGATAAACTGTGTGGGTGAGAAAGAGGAAGAATGATAACAGAGACCAAGTATGGAGCACTAGATTGAAGGTGCCTGGGGAAGTGAAATGGAGACACCTCCCTAACCAGGAGGCCTGTTTCAGGCTTTCTGTGAGGTAGCAGAAAACAAAGGACCTCTCCACTCACCCCAAGGAAGAGGCTGCTAAGTCCCAGTTCTCTTGCACCTGTTAATTTTCACCTGTAGGTCACCAACCTACCTGGATCAAAATTGAACATATTTTCTCCCCATATCCCCAAGCCTACAGCCCACTCTTTCCCTTCTATGGTTGGCTGATGGACTTCACATTCCCTAAGACAATGTGTTTGGTGAAATCTCTAAGAGACCTCTGCATTGTGTGGGCTAATGAGCTAAGTGATATTCATCCTGCAAGAGGAAGTTATGGTTCTGTAGCACTAACTTTTGTGTGATGTGGTCTCTCCTGTCTCCCTGCTGAGGGGACCTATTGACTGCCCTATGGAGAGGCCTGCCTAGTGTCTGTGCCTGGTTACCATTGGCTACCTTGAGAGAAACAGGCCTAGCCTCAGGTGACCCATCCTGGGAAGGTCAAGGAACAAGATCCTTTCCACACATGAGGGTGATAGGTGTATTTTATCTAATTCACAGCTAGGACTTGTTGGGGGAAACTAAGGATTCTCTGAACTTCTTTGTATAAGGTGTGTTCATGCAGCTGGAGTTCAAATGGCTAGAACTATCTGTCAGAATTGTTAGTGGAATTCTAGAGAGAGCTCTTACTAGATGTTCCTGTCCAGAGGAGGAAAAGCTAGACTAAGTGAATGTAGAGAAGTCAAAATTGGGGAGCTGGACACAAGGACAAAAAAATTAAGGTGGTAGGGGCCACAGGTTACGGCTAATTTCAATTTGTTTGCACAAGGGAGATTGCTGCTGTGGGGGGCCGGAACTGTGGATCTATCCATTAATCCCTCCTCCTATTAGTGACAGCATTAATCCCTCTGCTGTCACTGGCAGAGGGAGTCAGTTGTTTGAATTTTCTACAGCAGAAACTCCTGAAAAATACAGTAGCTACTTCAGACTAGGTGGAGGACAGGTTGACAGTAGTACAGACTCAGTTATCACTATCTAAGCAAGGTTGGATCTCAGAGACTCTCACACAGCAGCCCTGAAAGGGAGCTTCTAGAGGTGTTGGGGGAAAGGCCACAAGCCCAAGTTTTAGTTCATTGGTGAAGGGGAGGAAAGTGTCATTTCCTGGGGGCTCTAGATCTGGTCACATTGCAGTTTTAATTCACAAATAGGTTTCTGAGGGTGCTCCCTAAGGGTTATCTCTCAATAATCTAAATTAGATTATCTCTCAATAACTATTTGGGGACAACTTAACATTTAAGCTAAAAAGTATAAGTAATATTAAACAATAAATTGAAAATACACATGGGGAGAAGAAATCTGGCAACATGAAAAATTAGACAAGATCAACTCCCTCAAGAGACTACAGGAGAGATACAGCAGAAAATACCACCCACAGAGAAATATTGAAATGTCAGGAATAGAATTCAGAATATGGATGGCAAATAAGATGAATGGAATTTAAATAGTTCAAAAGTTGTCTTAAGAAATTAGTAAAATTAAAGACAAACTCACCAAGGATTTGGACATAATTAGGAAAGATATAGCAGTGCTTAAGGAATGGAAAGAGGCATTATGGGAGCTTCGAAACACAATAGAGAGCTTCAGTAATACAGCAGGACATGCAGAAAAAAGAATTTCAGAAATTGAAGGCAAGACTTTTGAACCAACCCAATAATTCAAAAGAGCGAGATAAAAGAGAACAAAAGTAGAGTACTCACTGAGAAAATTAGGAGATTACTCCAAAAGATTGAACTTCTGAATTACACGGATTCCTGAAGGAGAAGAAGAGGATAGTTGTAAAAAACATTGAAACTCTACTTCAAGACATCATGGTGGAGAATTTCCAAAGCACTGTGAGAAACACAGAAATTCCTATAGTAGATAGTTTCAGAACCCCAGCAAAACTCAAGTCAAGCAAAGTATTTCCTAGACACATTGTAATTAACTTTGCCAAAGTCAATATGAAACAGAAAATCCTCAAGCAGCCATGCATAATAAAAGTCTTACCTACACAGGGAAAAATATCAGAATGACAGAAGACTTTTCAGGTGAAACTTATCAAGCCAGAAGTGGGTGGTCATCATTTGGTAGAATTCTTAAAAAATATTTCAGTCCAGGATCCTGTATCCTACAAAACTAAGTTTCACATGTGATGGAGAAATCAAATGTTTTACTGACAATCAATTGTTGTGAAAATTTGCCACAAGTTGACCAACTCTACAGGAAGTACTCAGGTCCATTCTTCATACTGACCATCATAATCATTCATTACCAAAGTAACCACATCCAGAAATTAAGGAACAAAGCTTACTTTCCCCATGGTGCAAGGAGTAAAACTAAGCAATAAATTTCCTCAAAACAAGATGAATAAAACTCCCCCATCCCTATCAACTCTATCAACAAATGTGAATGGCTTGAATTCCCCACTAAAGAGGCACAGACTTGCTGACTGGCTACAAAAGCTCAACATCTGATATCTATAAGAAACACACCTAACCTGTAAGGATAAAACAAGACTTGGGGTGAAGGGGTAGAAAACAATATTCCAGGAAAATGGAAACCAGAAGAAAGCAGGGGTTGCAATCTTATTTGCAGATACAATTAGATTTAAACCAACAAAAATAGGGAAGGACAAGAATGAACCCTACATACTAGTCAAGGGAAGCATAAAACATGAAGAGATTTTAGTCATTAACATTTATACATTCAACCTAATGCTCCTAGATACATAAAATAAACTCTAAATGATATGAATAATATGTTATCTTCTAGCTCCATAGTATATGGGAATTTCAACACCCCCTGACAGAACTGGACAAATCCTCCAAGCAGAAATAAACAAAGAAGTAATGGACTTAACTACAACCATAGAGTAAATGGACTTAACAGACATACACAGAACATTTCCTCCTAATAAAACTGAGTACATATTTTTCTCATGAGCTCATGGATCATCCTCTAAAATCAATCATATCTTAGGGAAAAAATCTAATTTCAAAAAATTTTAAAGAATAAAAATTACTCCTTCTATCTTCTCAGACCATTACAGAATAAAAATCAACTCAAAACCAACAGAAATCATCACATCCACAGAAAGTCATGGAAACTAAATAACTTTATGCTGAATGAAAGCTGTGTTAAGGACAAGATTAAGAAGAAAATAGTTAGATTTCTCAAATAAAACCATAATGAATCCACAATCTATCAAAACCTGTCACATACTGCAAAGGGAGTCCTAAGAGGCAAATTTATAACATTAGAAATCATCAGCAAGAAAACAAAAAGAGAGTAACTCAACAACTAATCCAACTCCAATCTTAGCAGAAGAAAAGAAATAATCGAAATAAAAGCATAATTAAATAAAATCAAGAACACAAGAATCTTTCAGAAGATCAATGAAATAAAAAGTTGGTTCTTTGAGATTAATAAAATTGACAAATCATTGGCCATACTAACCAGAGACAGAAAAGTAAGGTTTCTAATAACTTCAATCAGAAAGGGAAAGGGGGAAATAACAACAGATAACACAGAAATATAAAAGATGCTCAATTATTAGTATAAAAAACTCTATACCCAGAAATTTGAAAATTTAGAGGAAATGGATCAATACCTTGATGCACATAACCTTCCTAAATTCAACAAGAAACAGTTAGATATTTTGGATACACTTATATCAAGCACTGAAATTATATCAACAACATAAGATCTTCCAAAAAAGAAAAGTACTGGACCAGATAGCTTCACACCAGAATTCTACCAAACCTTCAAAGAGGAACTAGTATCTATATTGCATAACCTATTCCAAAACATAGAGAAGGAAGGAATACTTCTTGATATATTATACAAAGGAAATATCACCCTGAATCCCAAACCAGGAAAGGACCCAACACAAAAAAAGGAAAACTATAGGCCAATATCATTAATGAATATAGATGCAAAGATAATAAGAGTCTAGTAAACAGAATACAGCTACACATTAAAAAATGCTATGTCATGATCAAGTAGGTTTTATCCCAGAGATGCAAAGTTGGTTCAACACATGTAAATTCCCAAATGTAATCTACCACGGAAATAAAATTGAAAACAAAGACCATATGATTCTCTCAAATGATGCAGAAGAGGTCTTTTACAAAATTCAGTATCCTTTTCTAACAAGAATACTTAACAAAAGAAGCTCAACATCACTAATAAACAGGGGCAGTCTGTCAGGCAACCTAAGGCGGGGGCGGGGGGATGGGCTGTGGCCACAAGGGCACTAGAGCAAATATTGTTCACTATTCTTAGAGGCAGGAGGGGGATGCAGAGGGTTATACTCTTAGGTGTTTTGTTCCTCCTGGCCCTTTCCCACAGGGTGGGAGATTCTGTGTTTTGCAGCTCTGTGGGGGAGCCCCCAGGTGAGTGAGCAGCCTCCTTCCCCTTCTATTCAGCTACCACTCCTGTCTTCAGTCCTTTCACTTTCTTTTTCTCCTCCTCATTATTGAAGGTTTTCTCAGTGGGGTTGTTGAGTGCCTTAATTTACTCTCCTTCTGATCTACCCGGCAATTTTAACTGTTCCCAGTTCACTTCAGCCCAATTTTTTTCCTTTTGGATAGGAGCTTCTGATGAAAGCTGCCTCTGGTTGGCCATGTTGCCTCCATCTCCAAAATCAATTATTATTATATTTTTATTTCTTACAGCATAAATGTGTACATTAATGCAATTATGGAGTACAGTGTGCTGTTTTCATATACATTTTGAAATACTCTCATCAAACTGGTTAACATAACCTTCATGTCATTTTCTTAGTTATTGAGTTAAAACATTCATACTCTGCTCTTAGATTCACTTGTGCCTTTGTAAGATAAACCATAAAGGTGACCTCACCAATCACCCTCCATCCCCCCATACATCCCCCTCACCTCCCACTCCCACCCCATCCCATATTCTAAGGCTATAATTAGGTTATGACATTCCTATAAAAGCTATGAATTAGTTTTAAAGTAGGGCTGTGTACATTGGATACTTTTTCTTCCATTCTTCCAATACTTTGCTAAGAAGAACATTTTCTAATTTCATCCATATAAACGTGAAGGAGGTAAAGTCTCATCTTTCTTTAGGGCTGCATAGTATTCCATGGTGTACATGTACCACAATTTATTGATTCATTCATGAGTCGATTGGCATTTGGGGTTCTTCCATGACCTAGCAATTATGAATTGGGCTGCAATAAATATTTTGATACAAATATCTTTGTTGAAATGTGATTTTTGGTCTTCTGTATATATACCTAATAAAGGAATTGCACGATGAAATGGCAGGTCTAATTTTAGTTCTCTCAGTGTTCTCCAGATGTCTTTCCAAAAGGAACGAATTAATTTGCATTCCCACCAGCAGTGTAGAAGTGTTCCCTTTTCTCCACATCCACACCAACATCTCTGGTTTGGGGATTTTGTGACATGGGCTAATCTTACTGGGGTTAGGTGGTACCTCAAAGTAGTTTGGATTTGCATTTCTCTGATGATTAAAGATGGAGAGCATTTTTTCATATATCTGTAGGCCATGCACCTCTCTTCTTTAGAGAAACTGCTACTCAAGTCCCTTGCCCACTCTGAGATGGGATCTCTTGTTTTTTTT
>NW_003852682.1:809132-825340 GCF_000181295.1 Otolemur garnettii
GTGGTATGTTTTTCCATTTGTTAACATTTTCAGCTATTTCTTTTCTTAGAGTTTCATAGTTCTCTTTATAGAGATCTTTCACATCCTTTGTTAGGTAACCTCCCAAATATTTCATCTTCTTTGGCACTACTGTGAATGGAATAGAATCCTTGACTGTTATTTCAGCTTGTAGCTGTTGGTGTATATGAAGGCTTCAGATTTATGAGTGTTGATTTTGTAACCTGAGACACTTCTGTATTCCTTGATTACTTCTAAGAGTTTAATAGTAGAATCTCTGGTATCTTCCAGATATACAATAATATCATCTGCAAAGAGTGAAAGTTTAATCTCTTCTGACCCTATATGGATACCCTTGATCACTTTTTCTTCCCTGATTATGATGGCTAAAACTTCCATTACAATGTTAAAGAGCAACGGAGACAATGGGCAACCTTGCCTGGTTCCTGATCTGAGTGGAAATGATTTCAACCTAACTCCATTCAATACAATATTGGCTGTGGGTTTGCTGTAGATGGCCTCTATCAGTTTAAAAAATCTCCCTTCTATACCAATTTTCTTAAGTGTTCCGATCACGAAGAGATACTGGATATTATTAAATGCTTTTTCTGCATCAACTGAAAGAAGCACATGGTCTTTGTTTTTTAATTTGTTTATGTGATGAATTATATTTATAGATTTACATATGTTGAACCATCCTTGAGATCCTGAGATAAAAATCACTTGGTCATGGTGTATAATTTATTTGATGTGGTGCTGGATTCTGTTTTTAGGATTTTGTTGAATATTTTTGCACCAATATTCATTAGTGATAATGGCCTCTAACTTTCTTTTGGTGTTGGGTCTTTTCCTGATTTGGAGATCAGGGTTATGTTAGCTTCATAGAATGTGTTGGGTAGTATTTCATCTTTTTCTATATTTTGGAAAAGGTTCAGTAATATTGGTACTAGTTCCTCTTTAAAGGTTTGGTAGAATTCTGACGTGAAGCCGACTGGTCCTGGGCTTTTCTTTTTAGGATGATTTTGTGTAGTTGATGCTACTTCAGAGCTTGATATAGGTCTGTTAAACATTTCCACTGCATTCTGGCTAAGTTTTGGAAGGTTGCATGCTTCCAAGTATTGGTGAATTTCCTCCAGATTGTCATATTTCTGGGAATAAATTTTCTTCTAGTATTTATTAAGGATTTTTAAATTTCTAAAGGGTCTGTTGTTATTTCATCTTTACTATTTCTGATTGACAAGATTAGAGATTTTATTCTTTTTTCTTGGTTAGGTTGGCCAAAGGTTCATCAATTTTGTTGATTTTGTCAAAAAATTAACTTTTTGATTTGTTGATCTGTTCTATAATTCTTTTGTTTTCAATCTCATTTAATTCTGCTCTAATTTTAGCTATTTCTTATCTTCTGCTGGGTTTTGGATTGGAATGTTGTTTCATTTCCAGTTGCTTGAGATGTCCCATTAAGTTGTTAACGTCCTCTCTTTCCATTCTCTTGAGGAAGGCTTGCAATGCTATAAATTTCCCTCTTAGAACTGCCTTTGTGGTATCCCAGAGATTCTGATAACTCGTATCTTCATTGTCATTTTGTTCTAAAAATTTGGTAATTTCCTTCTTGATCTCATCTCTGACCCATCTATCATTCATTATAGGGTTATTTAGCTTCCATGTTTTTGTATGAGTCTGCAGATTCCTGTTGTTGCTTAGTTTAACTTTTATTCCATGATGGCCCAAGAAGATGCATGGAATAATTTCTATTCCTTTAAATTTGCTGAGGTTAGATTTGTGGCCTAAGATGTGATTGATTTTAGAGTATGTTCCAAGTACTGATGAGAAAAATGTGTATTCAGTTTTGTTTGGATGAAATCTTCAGTAGATGTCTGAGAAGTCCAGAAGTTGAATAGTTAAATTTAAATCTAAGATTTCTTTGCTAAGCTTCTTATTGGAGGATCTGTCCAACATTGCCAATGGAGTGTTAACATCTCTGACTATGATGGAGCTGGGGGAAATCAAGTTGCTCATGCCAGTTAGAGTCTCTTTTATAAATTGAGGTGCATTCTGGTTGGGTGCATAGATATTGATAATTGAGATCTCATCATATTGAGTATTGCCCTTAACAAATATAAAGTGGCCATCTTTATCCTTGGTTACTTTTGTTGGTTTAAAACCTATTGTATCTGCGAATAATATTGCAACACCTGCTTTTTTCTGCTTTCCATTAGCCTGGAATATAGATGACCATCCCTTCACCCTGAGTCTATATTTGTCTTTTAAGGTAAGGTGAGATTCTTGTATACAACACATGTCTGGTCTGAGTTTCTGTATCCAATCAGCCAATCTGTGCCTCTTTAGAGGACAATTTAAGCCATTCACATTGATTGAAATTATTGATAAGCCTTGTGAAATTTTGGGCATCGAGTTGTTCAAAAGTCCAGTGAACGTTTTTAATCCTTCACCTGTATAGAAGTTGGAGTTTGATCAATAGTTTCTGAGTGAGTTTACTGTTGTGGTGGAGGATTGCACTAGTCATAATGGAGAATAGGTCTGAGAATATCCTAGAGAGCTGGTTTAGTTATGGCAAATTTCTTCAATGCATGGATGTCATTAAAGTATTTAATTTCTCCATCATAGATGAAACTCAGTTTAGCTGGATACAGGATCCTGGGCTGATCTCTTTGTTTTAAGAGATTAAATGTCGATGACCACCCTTTTCTATCCTGAAATGTTTCGCCAGAGAGGTCTGCAGTTATTCTAATATTCTTCCCCTTGTAGGTTATGGTTTTCTTATGTCTTGTTTCTTTCAAGATTTTCTCTTTCATATTAACTTTAGTGAAGTTAATTATGATGCATCTGGGGGATATCTTATTCGGATTAAGTTGTGCTGGGGTTCTGAAGCTGTCTGCAATCTGAATTTCAGGATCTCTTGACATATCTAGAAAGTCCTCTTTCATAATTTCATAAAGAAGAGCCTCTGTGTTTTGTGAAGCAACTTCATCACCTTCAGGGATTCCTATGAGGCAAATACTAGTTTTCTTTGAATTATTCCAGAGTTCTCTGAGAGAATGATCCATTTTTGCTTTCTATTTCTGATTCTCTTTCAACATTTGGACATATTCAGAAGCTTTGTCTTCTACATCTGAGATCCTTTCTTCTGCCTCTTGCACTGTGTTACCAAGGGATTCTATCGTATTTTTCAGATCTTTGAGGGCTGCAAGCTCTTGTCTTAATGTTTCAAAATCTTTGGTGGTTTTGTCTTTGAATTCGTTGAATTCTTGAGTGAACTTTTGAAATGCTCCTTCAATTTCTATTTCTATCTTTGCCTGTATTCTATCAATCTTATTTGCAATCCAAATTCTGACTTCAATTTCTAACATCTCAGCAATCTGTTTATGTAGATGATCTTCAGTTCTGTCTGCCACATCCTTTCTGGGGGGGGGTTGACCTACTCTGGTTATTCATATTACCAGCCACATCCTTTCTCTGGGGGGTTGATCTACTCTGGTTATTCATATTACCAGAGCTTTTCTGCTGATTCTGCCCCATAATTATTTCACCCCATTTGACTTTTCCCCTTGAGGTTTGTCAAGGACCCATACGGTGTTATGGCCTGAGAGACTGGGGACCTGCTTGGTGTTGTGGGGCTTAGTGGCTCTATCTTATTTTCAGTTGGTCTCTATCCTACCCTAGTAATTCAGTTTCTCTTGCTTGAAATCTCTGCTGTGGAGAAATACCATTAATTAAGTTGCCCTGCTCCCCACAAACAACAATTGGGGAAGGAAAATCAAACCTTGCCTCAACCATAGACTCAGGGTGCCCCTTTGAATAATCCGTGGCTGGTATGCCTGATTTAAGGGGTCCAAATCAGTTGTCCTAGTCAGCACCCATTTCAGGTGGAAAAGTTCAAATGTTTCCGGCAGCTAGATAAGAGAAGTCTGCTTGCAGCTCGGATATAACTTGCTCCAGTGCTTCACGAGGGAAAAGGGACCCACCCAGCAAGTGGGTTAGTCTGGGACGGTTAATACCTCCTTTTCCCCCTTGCACCCAGTCACTGGTAATCCCCCACACCTGTGATCCTATTCACTCCAGTAGGCAACTGCTCCCAGGGTTTATGACTGCCAAAATCACCCAGAATTCTGCATCTGGCAGGGGGCCTTGTGTGTTTAAATTAGGCTGTGAACGTTCTCTTAATTCCAGCCCCTGTCACAGCTAGATTCTTCTACAAAGTCAGAGGGTGCTAGAGCTGGTGAAGAACTCAGCTCTGGGCAGCAAGCAAATTAGAGTTTACACTCAGGTGTCAATTCTAGCCTCTGCCCGCCCACTGCATTTGTCTCAGCTATTCCACTGAGGTCTTGTGCTAATGGTCTCTTTACTTACAAAAGTTACCAAGTCCGTTTGGCCTGTGGCTGTTGTCTGGAACCTCTGGTTGCCCAGAGAGACAGGGCTCGCCTATCTGGAATGGTGTCAGTTCCCAGCTCAAGGTGCCACTGTTGCTGTATGGCTTCTCTGAGCCAACTTTCTTCTCCTCACTCCTGTGCCAAAGTCAGTACAGAGCAGCACCAGCTCTTTCCCCCTCCACTTCTCTCAAGGAGATCCTAAGAATCTGGACTTCGTAGGTAACAAACCTCTAGACCTCAGGGTGAGGGGGCAATAATCCTCTGAGTTCAATGTTGCAGATGGGGAATATATACAGTTTTATATAGTTTTACAGTTTTATCCCTGGCAGGAGGGTGCCGTGGCATGCCAGCAGGGGTAGAAGGTCCAGTTTGGGGGGGGTCTCTCCCATGGAATAGAGTGGGAGGATGTTTGAACTCTGCTTGCTCATTTGCATGGAGTAAACTGCAAGCTCTTCTTGTGGGGGAAGGGACTCCCATCTGCTTGGTGGTGGATTTTGTACTTTTGATTGTATTTTGGGGGTTGCAGCTCACCTCAGGAAGGTTGAAGTGCACTCTTCAATCTTCTCTCTTGGCTCCACTCCAAACCATCAACTCTCTTGCTAAACTTCTGTGCTTTTTCCAGAATCAATTATTTTTATTGATTCAAAGTAATATAATGAACTTAATGTGTTTTACCTGTATGCTTATTTCCTCTTTGTGAACTCTAAAAAATATTCATTATTTATTTTAAATGTTATGTAATGCTTATCTAGATGGTGTTTAGACAACCTTAATAATAGTTGCAGATTGTTACCTAAGCAGTAGTAGGTTTTATCATATAAAATGAAAATTTAACAAGTAACTAAAATATATAAATATACATTAAACTCAGTAAAATTAAGAAAAAGAAACTTAGAAAACTAAAAGCTAGTCCTTTGTAAAGATCAACACAACTGACAAGCTTTTAGCTAGATTTATCAAATAAAAAGAGAGAGGAGATATAAGTTGGACGAATTGAAAATTATATAGGGAATACTACTACTGATCTTACAGAAATACTAAGAATTATAAAGAAATTCTCTGAATAATCACATAACAACAAATTAGATAACTTAGATGAAATGGACAAATTCCTAGAAATACACAAATTACTGAAACTGACTTCAGAAGAAATAAACAATCTGCATAAATCCATAAAAATTAAAAGATTAAATCAATACTTTAAAAAATATCTATAAAAGTCTTGTCCCATAGCTCAGTGGTTATGGCACCAGCCACATGAGCTGGGGCTGGTGGGTTTGAGCCCTGTCTGGGTCTCCTGAACAACAGTGACAACTACAACAAGAAAAAGCCAGGCATTGTGGTGGGCACCTGTAGTCCCAGCTACTTGAGAGGCTGTGGTAACAGAAATGTTTAAGCCCAAGAGTTAGAGGTTGCTGCGAGCTGTGATACCATGGCACCCTACTGAGGGTGACATAATGAGACTCTGCCTCAAAAAAACAAAAAATCCACAAAGACAAGGCCAGGCCCAGATGGCTTTACAGCTCAATTCTATCAATCATTTAAAGAAAAAATTAACAATAATCATTCTTCCTGAATTCTTTGAAAAAATAAAACTTACAACTCATTTCATGGACTTATGAGGTTTTATACACTGATACCAACATCAGGCAAAGACATTACAAGTAAAACCAATACATCAAAATTCCTTACAAATATGGATACAGATATCTTTAACAACATACTAACAAATGGAATATGGCAACTGATAAGAAGAATTATACACCATGACCAAGTGGGATTTATCCCAGGAATGCAAGAGTGGTTTAATGTCCAAAAATTACTTGATGTCATATATTAACAGACTTTTAAAAACTCACATGATTATCTCAGTAAATGAAGAAAAAAATGTTTTGCAAAATCCAACACCCTTTGGTGATAAACACACTTAAAAAACTAAGAGAAGGAGAGGACTTCATTGACATAATAACTTCTATGAACAAACAACAGCTTACATCATAATTTATGTTCAATGACTGAACGCTTTTTCCATAGGATCAAGAACATGACAGGAATATCTGCACTTACCATTTCTACTCAACATTGTGTTGAGGTTATACATAGGAACCAGTGCAATTAGTCAAGCAAAAGAAATAAGAGGTGCCCAGATTAAAAGGAAAGGTTAAAACTATCTCTATTTGTGAAATGCTAATTAAAATCACAATGAGATACCATCTTACACTAGTCAGAATGGCTGTGATTAAAAAAAACCTGTTGCCAAGGATGGACAGAAAAGAGATTGCTTTTAAACTGTTTAAATGTAAA
The DNA here is from genome assembly GCF_000181295.1 of Otolemur garnettii. Lineage (NCBI taxonomy): Eukaryota > Metazoa > Chordata > Mammalia > Primates > Galagidae > Otolemur > Otolemur garnettii. Next base: position 815,822 of record NW_003852682.1, read on the forward strand.
TTAATATGAATTATACATTCAGAAAGTAAATTATTAGCTCATTAAATTGGAAATTTCCTATTTTGAATCAAAAGTTTAGTCTATTATATTTCAAAGAAGTAGTACCACAAACAATTAATTGAAGTATGCATCTAAATTATTGACACAGCTTTATCATCTTATCTGTAGCTTGTGTATGTCAGCAGCAAAAAAGCATGGAGAGTGAGTGACGATGAAATTGTGAAAGGTATTTTCCACAGCTCATTGAGAATTGAGTATGCTTTCTTGTACAAAACAGTTCCAAGCCTAAAAGAAGTGGTAGTTAGATGGTGCAAAATCTGGTGACTACTGTGGATGACAATTTTCAAGACCAGCTTCTGTAGTTTGAACAGCATTGTTTGTGCAGCAGTGTTGTCTTGCAAGAGCTTGGCCTGTCCAATTTCAGCTGCTTAATTACAAGTATTCTCAACATGTTATCCACTTGGTTGCAATAGACATCCACTGCAATCGATTGACCAGGTTTCATGAAATTGTAATGACTGATACTAGCACTGAAACACCAAGCAGACACTATTAATATTTTTTGATAAATATTAGGTTTTGACTGTGTTTTGACACCTTTCCTTCATCCAGCCATTGTTGCTGAATGTGGCAATTGTCACAATAATCCATTTCTCATCACATGTAACAATATGGTGTAGAATTAGTTTGCCTTTATGTCGTGACAACAAAGAAAGTTAAGTGAGATGATTTCTCTTCTAATGCTCATTCAATTCATACAGAACTCATCTCCCCAGCTTTTTTTTTACCTTGCCCATTTGTTTCAAATGATTCAATATTGTTAGAATAGTAATGTCAAACCTTACTACTAATTTACACATAGCTTGAGATGGATTCACTTCCACTATAGCTTTCAGCTCATCATTATTCACCTTGATCTCGGGTGGTTCATTTTCAAGATTAAAATCACCAGAATGGAACTTCTCAAACCATTGACATATTGTGAATTCATTAGAAACATCCTTCCTAAATACTTCATTGATATTTTGAGATGTTTTTGCTGCATTGGTTCCACAGTGAAACTCATATTTGAAAGTAAATGAAGTTTTCACTTACCCAGGGTTTCACAAAAATTGCTCTAAAATAACCTAGATAATCAGAAGTAAAATGTGTATTTGAAATAACAAGGATGTACCTTCACAATAAAAAGAATATCAAAGTGGGGTGGCACCTGTGGTTCAAGGAGTAGGGAGCCAGCCCCATATGCTGGAGGTGGTGGGTTCAAACTCAGCCCTGGCCAAAAATAAATAAATAAATAAATAAATACATATATATATACATATATATATATCTCAATATCAAAGTGGAATGTCAGAGATATCAGCTATCAAATTTAGTAGTTAATAACCTAATAGTACAACCTCTAAGGAAATCAGGAGATTTTGTAAAAAGTACAAATAGAACTACCATTTGATCCAGCAATGCTAATACTAGGTTGATACCCAAAGGAAGCAATGAGGTGGAATCAACATAAGTGTCCATTGATGGATTATTGGATAGAGAAAATGGGAGAAATACTATTTAGCAATAAAGAAAGAATGTAATCATATCTTTTGCAGCAATGTGGGTGGGCTATCTTAAGTTAAAAGACCCATAAAGCCAAATACCACGTATTTTAATTTATGGGAGGAGCTAAATAATGTGTACACATGAGCGTATAATATAAAATAATAGTCATTGGAGAGTTGGAAGGGTGGGAGAGTGAGGAGGATAAGGAATGAGAAATCACTTAATGGGTACAAAGTATACTATTTGAGTGAGGATTACACTAAAAGACCAGAATTCACCACTGCATAATATATCCATGTAACAAAACTGCACTTGTACTCTCTAAATTTATACAAATGCAAAATAAAAAATCTCAAACATTCTATGTACTTGAAGGAATATTTGGCTTCTTGCTACCTAATCTCAAATTGTCCCTGATGGCTTTTCTGAACTTTCTTTAGACTACACAGCAGTTTAAGATGCTTATACCCAATTATATCTCCTATATGCATTTCTCATAATAAATATTTGCACATTTAATTCTGTCTTTCAATCTGCACCTAAGAAGAACCAGACTAATGCAATGCAAACAGCATAACTTATTAAATATTCTCTTATTGATAGACTTTTTGATAGCTTATTTTCAATTTTTTTGTTTGCTACAAATAACATGGTTAGAAATATCTTCTAATTGTTAATTTAAAATAAACCTCTCTTTATTGGAAGATTGCATGCTTTCATATACAGAAAATACTAAGGAATATATTAATAAATTAATAGAACTTTTCGTGTGTTGGTTCACAATTGTAATCCCAGCACTTGGCAGACCCAGGAGGAAGGATCTCTTGAGGTCAGGAGTTCAAGACCAGCCTATTCAAAAGAGCAAGATCACCTCTACAAAAAATAATTTAAAAATTAGCCAGGTGTGGTGGCATGCCTATAGTCCCAGCTACTTGATAGGCTAAGGTGGGAGGATCATTTGAGCCTGGGAGGTTGAGGTTGTAAGGAGCAATGTTAACACCCCTACACTCCAGTCTGGATGACAGAGCAAGACCCTGCTTCAAAAGAAATAATAGAACTAATTGGAAAGAAAAATTAGAAAAGCATTCCCACTTACAATAATATCAAAGGAAAAAAAATATTTAGAAATAAATTGCTCCAAGAAGGTGAAATGTCTGTACACTGAAAACTATGAGATATTGATGGAAGAAACTGAAGACAAAGATAAATGGGAAGATATTCTGGGTTTTTGAAATAGAAGAATTAACATTGTTGCAATGTTCGTACTGTCAAAGTGATCTACAGTTTCAGTGCAATACCCATCAAAACTTAAACGGCATTTTTCACAGAAATAAAAAATACTAAAATTTGTATGGAGCCACAGAAGTCCCCAATTTCAAAATAATATCAAGAAAGACTAACAATGATAGAGGCATCATATGTCATAATTTTAAACTATAATACAAAGATATAGATACCAAAACAGTAGGATACTGATATAAAACAGAAACACATACTAATAGAACAGAATACATAGCCCAAAAATATACCCATGCATCTACTATCCTTTGAGAAGGGTGCCAAAACAGTCATGAGGAAGGGATAGTCTCTTTAATAACTAGTATTGGGAAAACTTGACATCCACAGCCAAAAAAGAATCCAATTAAAAATGGGTGAAGACATTTTTCAAAGATGTAAAAATGGCCAAGAAGTATATGAAAAAATGTTCACAGCATCACCAATGATCAGATAGATGAATATCAAAACAAGAAATCACCTTACATCTGTTAGAATGGCTGTTATCAGAAAGGCAAGGAGTAACAAATGTTAACCAGAATCTGCACAGGTTGGTGGGAATGTAAATTGGTATAATCATTAAGGAAAATAGTATGGAGTATTCTCAAAAATTAAAAATAAAACTACCATGTAATCCAGCTACCCTACTTCTCACTATATATCCAAATGATGTTTTCATAATATAAAGTCTGTCTTAGAAGATATTGTAAAAATGTTACTTCTTTTATGCCTAGGCCAGAGACAATGAGAGTTAGTATCCTAGTCTTGGGCTCTGTAGGAGGGTGTCAAGTAGGATCTTTAATGTTGTGGCAAGTCATGACATAAGTAGTGGACATTCCGTGATGTGCAAAACTCAAGGTGTCACACTTTTGTGCATGGTAATGTCCTCTATCATCCTACAGTGTTCTGCATGTTTGTTACACCTTACTGGCTGCTGATATCAGTACTTTGGGAATGGAGGCAAAGCTGGGCTGTAAAAGTAAAAGAGTAGTAGACTTCATAGTTGGATGGAAACCCTGACAGGGAAGGCTGTAGTCACTGACTAAGCTAGAGATGACAAGTAATAATCAGTGTGGATTTATGGAATATGTAAACACTGTGCAAGACATTACAGATACACTAAGGGAGAGTTCCTGTAATCAGCTGAGCAAGGGGCTCAGAAAGAACTTTTGTTGTATTGTTGGAAGAAGAGAGAGGGAAGGAGGGAGGGAAGATAGGAGAAGAGAAAGAGGAAGAAAGTAAGGGAGAGAGAGAGAGAAACATATGACTGTACCTCTTTGACCTCTGCCTCTCCATTTTTAAGACCACTGAGGATGTTGGACATGCTTTAATGTAAGGCCCCAGACACGGAGGAATCACTAATCATATATTTTGTCAGTATTTTCCTTTCATGAAGCCGCATTACCAATGACTTTAAAGACTGGAGATATACTCCAATCGCCTTCTTTACATACACACAGAGTCAATTCTCATCATTCATGTTAGTTATGCTCTATAAAACCACTATGAACACTGAATCAGCAAATACTGAATGATTGCTCTTGGGAGAAGTTTAGAATTAGGTTCCTACCTCTGGTGACTGCATTTTCATGAACTGATTAATACAAAACTTTATTTTAAGTGTATCTGTTTGAAGACATCTTATTTAACATATATTGTTGATGCATTAATATTAGACTCATGGACAACAGCACTATAACTTATGCCTAAAGAAAGCTTATCTAAGACATGTAATATCTCTCCATAAAACACACAACAGTTTCTTTGTTTTTAGAAACACTGGATAGCATTTTACTGCTATTCTTGGAAGCCATTTTATATGGAGTAATCAACAGAAAGCATAAAAATTAAAAAGCTTGCCACTAAAAAGAATATTAAAAAAATTGTATTTACATATGAGAGCTGAGAAAAGATAGTAGACCTACTTCATAAGATTGGAAAAAATGACTGATACACCAAACAATTGTGTATCAATGTAGAGAACATAAGAAACATGAAAAAGCAAAGAATCATGAACCTTTCAAAGTTAACATAATAATTCTCCAGTAATAGATCCCAAATAAAAGAAACCTATGCAATGCCTGATAAAGAACTAAAATAATGTATTTAAGGAAATTCAGCAAGAAACAAGAGAACATGGGTAAACAATAAAATAAAATTAGAATAAAATTCATAGCCTGAATAAGAGATTCAACAAAGAGAGAAATATTACTTAAAATAATCAAACAGAATTCTTGGAATTAAAGAATTCAATTAAGGATATTAATACAACTGAAAGGTTCAACAAATTGACTAGATCAAGCAGAAGATAGAATTTCTGAACTTGAAGATAGGTCTTTTGAAATAACTGAGTCAGACAAAAAGAAAGAGGATTGCTTTGATTATTTAAGGTCTTTTGTGGCTCCATAGAAATTTTAGGATTTTTTAACTATTTCTGTGATGAATGTCATTGACATTTTCATAGCAATTTTTACTTTAAAATTTTTTTTTTCCTGGGGCAACATCTGTGGCTCAAAGGAGTAGGGCACCAGACCCATATGCCAGAGGTGGTGGGTTCAAACCCAGCCCCTGCCAAAAACTGAAAAATTTTTTTTTCTTTTCTGTTATAAGATTTTATTTTTTATTTATTTTATCAAATCATAACTGTGTACATTAATGCATTTATAGGGTATGATGTGCTGATTTTATATACGATTCAGAATGCTTCCATCAAACTGGTTAACATAATCTTCATCTCACTTACTTGTTATGGTAAGACATTTATACTCTACTCTTAATAAATTTGACATGTACCCTTCCAGAATGAACAATAGGTGAGGTCCCACCAATTAACATCCCTCCACCATGCCACTCCCCTGCTATCCCTTTACCCTCCTCTTCCCTCATTCATTCTAGGCTATAGTTGTGTTTTACCATTCATATGAAAGTGTGGGTGATTATATATTGGTTTCATAATAGTACTGAGTACATTGGATACTTTTTATTCCATTCTTGAGATACTTTACTAGGAAGAATATGTTCTAGTTCCATTCATGTAAACAGAAAAGAGGTAAAGTCACCATCTTTTTATGCCTACATAATATTCTATGGTATACATATACCACAATTTGTTAGTCCATTCATGGACACTTGGGCTTCTTCTTGACTTAGCAATTATGAATTGGGCTTCAGTAAACATACTGGTCCAAATATCTTTGATGTAAAATGATTTTTGATCTTCTGGATATATGCCTAGGAGAGGAACTGCAGAATTGAATGGCAGGTCTACTTTTAGTTTACTAAGTGTTCTCCAAACTTCTTTCTGAAAGGAACACATTATCTTTCATTCCCACCAGCAGTGCAGAAGTGTTTCCTTCTCTCAACATCCATGCCAACATCTATAGTTTTGGATTTTTGTTATGTGGGCTGCTGTTACTGGAGTTAGATGATTTCTCAAGTTGGTTTTGATTTGCATTTCTCTGATGATTAAACATGATGAACACTTGTTCATGTGTTTGTAGGCCATATGCCTATCTTTTTTTTTTTTTTTTGCAGTTTTTGGCTGGGACTGGGTTTGAATCTTCCACCTCCAGTATATGGGGCCAGTGCCCTACTACTTTGAGCCACAGGCACTTGTCTTCTTTAGAGAAGCTTCCACTCAAGTCTCCTGCCCACAATGAAATGGGATCACTTGTTCTTTTCTTATTAATTAGTTTGAGTTCTCTGTGGATTCTAGTTATCAAACCTTTGTTGGAAGCATAACCTGTAAATATCTTCTCCCATTCTGAGGGCTGTCTGCTTGCTTTATCTACTGTGTTCTTGGCTGTGCAGAAGCTTTTTAGTTTGATCAGATCCCAGTAATATATTTTTGGCATTGCTTCAATTGCAGTGGGGTTCTCCTCATAAAGTATACTCTCAGGCCAATTTCTTTTTTTTTCCTTTTTTTTTTTTGTTTTAGATATAGAGTCTCACTTTGTCACCCTTGGTAGAGTGCCTTGGTGTCACAGCTCACAGCAACCTCCAGCTCTTGGGCTTAGGTGATTTTCTTGCCTCAGCCTCCCGAGTAGCTGGGAATACAGGAGCCCGCCATGATGCCTGGCTATTTTTTTGTTGCAGTTTGGCTGGGGTCAGGTTTGAACCCGCCACCCTCAATATATGGGGCTGACGCCCTACTCACTGAGCCACAGGTGCCACCCCAGGCCAATTTCTACAAGAGTTTTCCCTGCACTCTCTTCTAGTATCTTTATAGTTTCATATCTTAAGTTTAAATCTTTTGTCAAGTGACAATCAATTTTTGTTAATGGTGAAAGGTGAGGGTCCAGTTTCGGTCTTCTATACATCACCAGCTGATTCACCCAGCACCATTTGTTAAATAGGGACTCTTTCCTCAATTTATGTTTCTGATAGGCTTATTGAAGATCAAATGATGATAAGTGGCTATGTTCATCTGTTGGTTCTCTATTCTGTCCCAAATATCTACCTCTCTATTTTTTGTGCCAGTACCACGCTGTTTTGGTCATTATAGATTTACAGTATATAAGATTCTGGGAAGATGGCCAACTGGTAGCAACCCTGGTCAGAGACTCCTGAGCAAAGGAAGAAAAACTGGTTGGAATCAGAATCTATGAAGCCAAAGACCAGGAACTGAGCCCAGAAAGAAGTTTGGCAAGCTGTAAATCCAAAGAAGATCATTTAAGAACACAAAATACAGGTACAAAGTGGGCCACAGAACTGCTTGCTAGAGCCGCCCACCTCCTGAGGGTGGTGGGTGGCCGCAGAGAAGTCCCCTGCACTGGGAAGGCACAGAACAACTTGGTAGAGCCTTGCGCACCCTGCAGGTGGCAGGGGAGGATTCCCCCACTCTGGGAGGACCCAGAACTGCTTGCTAGAGCTGCACACCTCATGGCCAGCAGAGAAGACCCTGCTCCAGGGCTCTAGGCAGGTCCAGAACTACTTGCTAGAGCTATAAGCCTCCCGCGGGTGGCGGGTGGCTGGAGAGGACTTCCCCTCCTCCAGGAAGCTACAGAACTACTTGCTAGAGCCTTGCGCACCCACGGGGGGGGCAGTGGATGAGTCCCCCACTCTGGGAGGAACCAGAACTCCTTGCTAGAGCCGTGCGCCCCACGGGTGGCAGAATAGATCCCTGCTCCAGGGATCTGGGCAGGCGCAGAACTGCTTGCTAGAGCCACACACCTCCTGTGGGTGGCAGGTGGCCGCCGAGGACTTCCCCTGCTCCAGGCAGCCATAGAACTACTTGCTAGAGCCTCGTGCACCCCCGTGGGTGGTGACAGATGAGCCTCCCATTCTGGGAGAGCCCAGAACTGCTTGCTAGAGCCATGCACACCACGGGCGGCAGAGGATAACCCTGCTCCAGAGCTCTGGGCAGGTGCAGAACTGCATGCTAGAGCTGCACACCTCCTGCAGGTGGGGGGGTGGCTGCAGAGAACTTCCCCTGCTCCAGGCAGGCACAGAACTACTTGCTAGAGCCTGCGCACCCCTGTGGGTGGTGGAGGATGAGTCCCCCACTCTGGGAGGGCCCAGAACTGCTTGCTAGAGCCGTGCACCACATGGGAGGCAGGGGAGAACCCTGCTCCAGAGCTCTGGGCAGGTCCAGAACTACTTGCTAGAGCTGCAAGCCTCCTGCGGGCAGCGGGTGGTCGGAGAGGAGTTCCTCTGCTCTGAGCAGCCACAGAACTACATGCTCGAGTCTGGCGCACTCCCACAGTGGTGGCAGACGAGTCTTCCACTCTGGGAGGGCCCAGAACTTCTTGCTAGAGTCGCATGCCTCACAAGCAGCAGAGGAGATCCTTGCCCCAGGCTTCTGCTCTGGGCAGGCCCAGAACTGCTTGCTAGTGCTGTGGGTGTCCCATAGGCAGCGGCGGAGGAGTCCTCCATTCCAGGCAGACCAAAAATAGCTTCCTAGAGATATGCACATGCCACGGGGGCCAGCAGAGGAGGTCCCTGCTCCAGGCACCTGTGCTGGGTGGAGCCAGAACTGCTTGCTAGAGCAACGAGCACCCTGCAGAAGGCGGTGGAGTAGTCTAGCACTCTGGGCAGGCCCAAAACTGTTTGGTAGAGCCACGTGCATCCCACAGACAGAGGTGGAGGAGTTCCCGACTCCGGGATCCCATGCTGGAAGGGCACAGATCGGCTTGCTATTGCCGCACATGTCCAACAGGTGACCGTGAAGGAGTCCTCCGCTCCCCCACCTGAAGCTACACTGGTGGGGCCAAACTAAGACTGATCTGGTTGCTTGTGTACCCTACACTACCGCTGCCATTCCCCCACCCCCTGGCTTCTCCAGGGTGCTGAACTAGGACTGATCGGGCTGCTGCTGGTATCTTGCCCCTCGGTTGCCCCGGCAGGCTGAACGAGGTCTAATCCAGCCATGCACACTCCTGTGCAGCTGCTGCCATTTCACTGCATCCCAGTTGCCCCAGCACCTGAGAACTGGGAGAAGACAACAGACACACTCTGCCTGTCTTTCTGGGCAACAAGAAGAAGCCACCAACTGAACAGTTCTGATAAGGCCTCCAAACAAGGTAAACTCAGCATGGGGCAGAAACAGAAGAATAACTCTGGCAATCAAATAACGAGAGTAGATAAACTTCCCCAAGGAAAAATGGGGCAGAAGTAACTGAAGACCCCATCCACAAGCAAATGGCTGGGATGTCAGAAACCGAGTTCAGAATGTGGATAGCAAATAAGATTAACAGA
>NW_003852682.1:839810-859901 GCF_000181295.1 Otolemur garnettii
AAATCCCAAAACCAGAGATGCTGGCGTGGATGTGGAGAAAAGGGAACACTCCTACACTGCTAGTGGGAATGTAAACTAATATGCTCCTTTTGGAAAGACATTTGGAGAACACTTAGAGAACTAAAAATAGACCTGCCATTTGACCCTGCAATTCTTTTATTAGGTATATTCCCAGATGACCAAAAGTCACATTACAACAAAGATTATTTGTATCAGAATGTTTATTGCAGCCCAATTCATAATTGCCAGGTCATGGAAGAAACCCAAGTGTCCATCGATCCACGAATGGATCAACAAACTGTGGTATACGTGTACCATGGAATACCATGCAGCCATAAAGAAAGATGGAGACTTTACATCCTTCATGTTCACATGGATGGAGCTGGAAAATGTTCTTCTTAGCAAAGTATCACATGAATGGAAGAAAGCATCCAATGTACACACCCCTATTATGAAATTAATTTATACCTTTTATATGAAAGCTATAACCTAACAACAAACAAAGGATATGGGGAGTGGGGGGGAGGGGGAATGGGTGGAGGGAGAGGGACTCGAGGGTTCACTTCTGTGGTTTATTTTACAAGAGTACAAATCAAATGAATGTTCTATGAGTAGAATATGAACGTTTTAACACAATAACTAAGAAAATGACATGAAAGGTATGTTAACCAGTTTGATAGAAGTGTTTCGGATTGTGTGTAAAAACACCACACTGTACCCCAGAGGTACATTAATGTACACAGTTACCATTCAATAATAAAAAAAAAAAAAAACATTTACAGTACAGCCTAAAGTCTGGTAGCATTATTCCTTGTGCTTTGTTTTTATTTCTGAGTACTCTCTTGGCTATTCAAAGTTTTTTCTTAATCCATATAAAATGAACTACCATTTTTTCCATATCTTTAAAGTATGACAATTGTGCTTTAATAGAGATTGCGTTAAATTTGTATATTGCTTTGGGAAGTATGGACATTTTCACAATGTTGATTCTTCGCAGCCATGAGCATGGTATGTTTTTCCATTTGTTAACATCATCAGCTATTTCCTTTCTTAGAGTTCCATAGTTCTCTTTATAAAGATCTTTCACATCCTTTGTTAGGTAAATTCCAAAATACTTCATCTTCTTTGGCACTACTGTAAAAGGAATAGAGTCCTTAACTATTTTTTCAGCTTGACTATTGTTGGTATATATGAATGATGCTGATTTGTAAGTATTGATTTTGTAGTCTGAGATGCTGCTGTATTCCTTGATAACTAAGAGTTTTGTAATTAAGTCCCTGGGGTTTTCCAGGTACAAGATCATATCCTTTGTGAAGAGTGAGAGTTTGATCTCTTTTGGCCCCATTTGGATATGCTTGATCAGCTTCTCTTGACTGATTATGATGGCTAAGACTTCCATTACTATGTTGAATAGCAGTGGAGACAATGGACATCCTTGCCTAGTTCTTGATCTGAGTGGAAATGTTTTCAATTTTACTTCATTAAATATGATATTGGCTGTGGTTTGCTATCAGTTTAAGAAATGACCCTTCTATGTCTATTTTCTTAAGTGTTCTGATCATGAAAGGATGCTGGATATTATCAAAAGCTTTTTCTGTATCAATCGAGAGAATCATATGGTTTTTGTTTTTTATTTTGTTTATAAAATGTATTGTATTTATAGATTTATGTATGCTGAACCAACCTTGTAACCATGGGATAAAACCAACTTGGTCATGGTGTATAATTTTTTTATGTACTGTTGAATTATGTTCACTAGGATCTTATAGAATACTTTTGCATCAATATTCATTAATGATATTAGTCTATAATTTTCTTTATTTATTACATATTTTCTTGGTTTGGGGATCAGGGTGATATTTCCTTTGTAGAATGTGTTGGGAAGTATTCATCATTTTTATATATTTTGGAAAAGGTTATCTAATATAGGTACTACTGCTTCTTTAAAGGTTTGGTAGAATTCAACATCATGTTGAGCCATCTGGACCCAGACTTTTGTTTTTTGGGAGATTTTGTATAGTTGATATTATTTTAGTGCTTGATATAGGTCTATTCAACATTTACATTTCTTTCTTGCTGAGTCTAGGAAGGTTGCATGCTTCCAATTATTGGTTTTTTCCTCCAGATTTTCATATTTCTGAGAATAGAGTTTTTTTGTAGTAATCATTAAGGATTTTTTTCAATTTCTGAGGTGTCTGTTATTTTTCCTTTATTATTTCTGATTGATGATATTAGGGATTTACTTTTCTGTTTCTGGTTAGGTTAGCCAAATTTTTATCAATTTTGTTAATCTTTTCAGAAAATGAACTTTGTCATTTGTTAATCTTCTGAATGATTCTTTTGTTTTCAATTTCATTTAATTCTGCTCTAATTTTGGTTATTTCTCCTTCTGCTGGGTTTGGAGTTGGAATGTTTTTCCTTTTCCAGTTGCTTGAGATGATCTATTAAGTTTTTTACTTCCTCTCTTTCTGTTTTCTTGATGAAGGCTTGCAATGCTATAAACTCCCCCATTAGGACTGCGTTGGCAGTATCCCAAAGGTTTTGATAATTCATATCTTTATTGTCACTTTTTTTCAAAATTTCAGTGATTTCTCTCTTAATCTCATCTTTGACCCAGGTGTCATTCAGCATAAGGTTATTGAGTTTCAATGACTTTGTTTGATTATGAAGATTTCTGTTGTTGAGTTCAACATTTATTCCATAGTGGTCTTAGAAAAAACATGAAATAAGTTCTAATCTTTTAAATTTCCTGAGGTTAGACTTGTGACCTATGATGTGATCATTTTTGGAGGAATTTCCATGGACTGATAAGAAAAATGTGTATTCAGCTTTATTACGATGAAATGTTCTGTAAATGTCTGTTAAATCCATTTTTTTAGGGCATAGGTTTTTTTTGTTTGTTTGTTTTTTGTTTTGTAGAGACAAAGTCTCACTTTTCCTCCCTCAGTAGAGTGCAGCGGAGTCACTCCAGCAACCTCCAACTCCTGGGCTTAGGCAATTCTTCTGCCTCAGCCTCTCAAGTAGCTGGGACTACAGGTGCCCGCCACAATGCCCAGCTATTTTTTGTTGCAGTTTGGCCGGGGCTGGGTTTGAACTTGCCACCCTCGGTATATGGGGCCGGTGCCCTACTCACTGAGCCACAGGCGCCTCCCTAGGGTGTAGTGTAAGTCCAATATTTTTTTGTTTAGTTTTTTCTTACTTTTTTTTTTTGTGAGATAGAGTCTCACTATGTTACACTTAGTAGAGTGCTGTGGCGTCATAGCTTACAGCAACCTCCAACTTTTGGGCTTAAGTGATTCTCTTGCCTCACCCTCATGAGTGGCGAGGACTACAGGCACCAACCACAATGACCAGCTATTTTTTCTTTTGTTGCAGTTGTCATTGTTGGTTAGCTGGCCCAGGCTGGGTTCAAATCCACCAGACTCAGTGTATGTGGCTGGCATCATAACCACTGTGCAACAAGCGCCAAACCTGTTTCCTGTTTAGCTTTTTCTTGCAAGATTTATCCAGTGCTGCAAAAGAGGTGTTAAATATCCAATATTATAGTGCAAGAAGATATCAAATTGTTCATATCTGTTAGGGTTGCCTTTATAATTTGAGGAGCATTCTGGTAGGGCACATAAATGTTAATGATTGAAATCTCTTCATGTTGGGTGTTTTCTTTGACCATCCTTATCTTTCCTTACCTTTTTTGGTTTAAAGCCTGTTGTATGAAGTGACCATCCTTATCTTTCTTTACCTTTTTTGATTCAAAGCCTATTGTATCTGGAAATAAAATTGCAACCCCTGATGTTTTTCTGATTTCCATTTGCCTGAATTATAGATGTCCATCCCTTCACCTTCAGTCTATTTTTATCCTTTAGGGTAAGATTAGATTCTTATATGCAACAGATAATCTGGCCTGAATTTTTATATCCAATCAGCCAATGTGTGCCTCTTTAGAGGACAATTTAAGCCATTCACATTATTTGACATTATTGATAAGCATAGAAGTATTTTGGTTGTCATGTTTTTCAAGTATCTAGTGGATATTTTTAATCATTTCACCACTGTGTTTATAATGTTTTGTTCAATGCTTTCTGGGTGAGTTCACTTTGATGGTGGACCATTAAGCTGATCATTATGGAGGATGGATTTGAGAATATCTTTGAGAACTGGTTTAGTTATGGCAAATTTCTTCAACATGTGTAAGTCAGTAAAGTATTTGATTTCTCCATCACAAATGAAATTCAGTTTAGCTAGATATAGGATCCTGGGCTGAACGTTGTTTTATTTTAGGAGACTGAAGGTCAATGACCATCCTCTTCTGGTTTGAAAGGTTTTGGCTGAGAGATCTGCAGTCATTCTGGTATTTCTCCCTTTGTCAGTAATGCTTTTCTTATGTCTGACTGCTTTCAGAATATTCTCCTTCATTTTAACTTTGGCAAAGTAATCACAATGTATCTAGGACATTGGTTCTCAACCTTCCTAATACTGCAATTTATTATCATTGTTAAAAAGGGATCATAACCCACAGGTTGAGAACTGCTGGTCTAAGAGATGCTTTATTTGGATTGAGTCTTGCTGAGGTTCTGAAACTGTCTACTCTGAATTTCTGTATCTGTTGCAATGCTTAGGAAATTGTCTTCCATAATCTCTTGGAGTAAAGCATCTGTACATTTAGGACCATCCTCTTCACTTTCAGGAATTCCTATAAGGTGAATGTTTCCTCTTTTGGAATGGTCCCACAACTCTCTCAGGGAATGATCTGTTTTTGTTCTCCACTTCTTTTCTTCTTTGAGCATTTGGGAATGTTCAAAAGGTTTGTCTTCAATTTCAGAGATCCTTTTTTCTGCATGGTCAACTCTATTACTGAGGGATTCTGTTGTATTTTAGAGCTCTTCAAATAACTTTTTTATTTCCTTGAGCTCTGCTATCTCTTTTTTCATTATGTTCATATTTTTGGTGACTTTGAAAGCATCCAATTTTTTTGAATATCAATTTCTAACTTTTCAATTTTGAACATTTCAGCTATTTTTCTGTGCATGACACCTTCAGTTGTATCCCCATTTATTAATTTCCATATGTCAAACCATCCTAACATCCTAGGGATAAATTTAACTTTATCATGGTATGCAATACTTTTAATATGTTGCTGAATTCAGTTTACTAATATTTTGTTGAGGTTTTTACACCTATGTTCATCAGGAATACTGGCCTATAATTTTCTTTTCTTATTGCCTCTTTACCTGAGTTTGGGATTGGGGTGATGCTGGCCTCATAAAATTAGCTTGGAAGTCTTCGTCCCCTTCAATTTTTGGAAGGATATGAGGGTAATTGGCATTAATTCTCCTTTACATGCTTGGGGGAATTCACTAATAAAGGCATTTGGTCATGAGCTTTTCTTTGTTGGGAGATTTTCATTAGTGATATAGTCCCTTTACTAGTTACTATTTCATTCAAACTTTATAATTTTTATGATTCAATTTTGATTGGTTGTGTTTCTAGGAGCTTACCCACTTCTGAGTTGTTCAATTTATTGATGTACAATTGCTTATAGTAGTCTCTTAGGATCCTTTGTATTTCTGTAGTATTATGTACCTGTTCTAAAGTCTCTTTCATTTATAATTTTATTTGATTGTGATCTCTCCCCCTCTTTTTAAAGTTAATTTAGCTAAAGTTAGCTTAGTTAGTGTATGTATGCTTATACTGGTTATATATTCTTTTTTTTTATTATTGAATGGTAACTATGTACATTAATGCATATATTCTTAATGTATTGACACATTAATATGTAATTTCCATCTTTTTCTCTTACAGTAATTCTTCACCTGGGATCTATTTGATCTTGATACTAGCAGAGCCAATTAATTTTTCTTTTGATAACTATTTGCATAGAATATCTTTTTCTGTCCTTTCACCTTCATCCTACTATTTTTTCCTCTAAATCTATAGTGAGTGTCTTCTAGACAGTACATAATTAGACCATTGTTTTATATCCATTCTGTCAGTTGCTGCCTTTTCCTTTGGAACTATAATACATTTACAAATAAAGTCATTACATACTAAAAAAAAGAAAGCCTTTTCCTGACATTTTATTTGTTTTTGGTATGTCTTAGACATTTTCTGTAGTTCACATCCTCCATTACTGTCTCTTGGGTTTAGCTGAATTTTTTTGTATACTATTTTCATATCTTTCCCATTATTTTTCTTTACAATTTAAATTACAAATTTAAATATGTTTTCTTAGGAGTTACCATGGGGATTACAGATTACATCCTACATTTATAACATTGTAATTTTACTTAACACAAAATTACCTTCAGTAGCATACAAAATGAAGATTTTACACAGCTCTATTTCTCTTTTATGATGCTGTTGTCAGAAATTAAATCATCACACACCATACACAGTAATATAAGATTTATAATTATTTTACATGTATTTTTCCTAAGTTATGTTGGATAAAAAATAATGTTGGAAAGAAAACATGGTGCTATAATATAATAATATATAATATTGACCTTTATATTTATCTCTGCAGGGACACTTACTAGAGATCTTTCTTTTTCTGGTTTCAAGTAGTCTAGTATCCTTCATTTCAACCTAAAGAACACCACTTAGCATTTCTAGTAGAACATATCTGCAGATAAATAAACAAAAAACCTCTCAGCTTTGTGTATCTATGAATTCCTTGATTTTTCATTCATTTGTTTTATTATATTTTATTATTAATTGTGGTAAAAATAAATATCACATGCAATTTAGCACCTTAGCAATTTTTAAATGTTTTGTAATATTAGGTATATTCACATTGTGCAACAGATCACCAGAACTTTTTCGTCTTGCAAAGTTGAAATTCTATACTTGCTGAACACTAAATCCCCATTTACCAGTCTCTCCCTGCCCCTTGAAACTACAATTCTAATTTCTGCTTCTATCACTTTGACTGTATCAGAAATATCATAAGTGGAATCATGAAATATTTGTCTTTTTGTGACTGGTTTAATTCGTCTAGCATGATTTCCTCATCATTCATCCATGCTGTAGCATGTGACAGGATTTCCTTTTATGATAGCGTAACATTATATGTGTATGTATATACCACTTTTTCTTTATCCATACATTCATGAATGAAGATTTGGATTGCTTTTTCTTCTTGACTATGTTGACTATGTTGCAAAGAACATGGGAGTTTATATATTTATTTGAGATCCTGCTTTAAACTCTTTTGTATACATAAACCAGAAGTAGGATTTCTAGATCATACAAAAAAGAATTATTTTTAAATTCTTGAGGAACCACTATACTATGCTCCATACTGGCTATACCATTTAACATTCCCACCAACAGTGCATAGAATTCCAATTTCTCCATATCCTTATCTATACTTGTTGTTTTTGTTTTTGATATTTGCCATGCTAAGGGGTATGACATGATATCTTATGTGATTTTAATTTGCATTTACTTAAGGATTAGTAATGTTCAGCATCTTCTTACAGGTTCATTTGCCATTTGTATAACTTCTTTGAAAAAAGTCTATTCAAGTCTTTAGCCCATATTTTAATGATGTTATTTGTTGTAAAACTAAAAATTTTCTTTATATGTGCTGGGTATTAACAACTTATCAGGTAAATATTTGCAAATATTTTCTCCCATTGCATTTCCACTCTTTTGATTTCATACTCTATTGATTCTGTCCTATGATTTACAGAAGTGTTCATTTTATATAATCCCATTACTCTATTTTTGGCTTTGCTGCCTGAGTTTTGGTACCATATTCAAGAAATAATTACCAAATCCTATGTCATTATGATTTTCTCTATAATTTCTTCTATTGTATACTTTCAGTCCTTATGTTTATATCTTTAATCCATTTTTAATTTTTATATATGGTATATGGTGAGAATCCCACTTTATTTTTTTGCATGTGGAGTCTGCTTTCTCAACAGCTTTTGTTGAAAAGACCGTCCTTTCCCTATTTTGTGTTTTTGCCATCCTTGTTGAAAAGGGTTTATTTCTTTTTCTTTTATTAAGTCATATATACATAGGTCATGAATACATTTATGCATATGTTGGGTATAATGTGTTGATTTTTTTATACACTCTGACGTGCTTACATCAAACCAATTGACATAGCTTCTGACTCACTTACTTGATTATTGTGTTAAGACATTTATGTTCTACACTTGACAGATTTGACTTGTACCCTTGCAATATGCTCCATAGGTGTGGTCCTACCTTTCACCCTCCTTCTATGAAACCTCCTCCGTCCCCTCCCTTCCCACTCCATTTCTCTCCTTCATCCTGGGCTATAGTTGTGTTCTGTCTTTCATAAGAAAGTGTGAGTAAATATAAGTTGGTTTCATAGAAGTACTGAGTACATTGGATACTTTTCCTCCATTCTTGAACTACTTTACTCAGAATATGTTCCAGGTCCCTCCATGTAAACCTAAAAGAGGTAAAGTGTCCGTCTATTTTTAAGGCTACATAATATTCCATGGTATACATATTCCACAATTTATTAATCCATTCATGGGTTGATGAATACTTGGGCTTCTTCCATGATATGGCAATTATGAATTGAGCTGCAATGAATAATCTGGTGCAAATATCTTTGTTACAAAGTGATTTTTGTTTTTTGTATATACTCCTAGTAGAGGAATTGCAGGATCAAATGGCAGGTCTATTTTTAGATCTTTGAGTGTTCTCTAAACTTTTTTCCAAAAGGAATGTATTAGCTTGCATTCCCACCAGCAGCTCAGAAGTGTTCCCTTTTCTCCATATCCATGCCAACATCTGTAGTTTTGGGATTTTGTGATGTGGACTACTCTTACTGGAGTTAGATAGTATCTCAAAGTGGTTTTGATTTGTATTTCTCTGATGATTTAAGTCGACAGGCAGTTTTTCATATGTCTGTAGACCATGCACCTGTCTTCTTTGGAGAAGCTTCTCTTCAGGTCTCTTGTCCATAGTGAAATGGGATCACTTGTTCTTTTCTTATTAATAAGTTTGAGTTGTCTGTGGATTCTGGTTATCAGGCCTTTGTTGGGAATGTAACCTGCAAATATTCTCTCCCATTCTGAGGGCAGTCTACTTGCTTTACTTACTGTGTTCTTGGCAGTGCCAAAGATTTTTAGTTTGATCAGATCCCAGTAATGTATTTTTGGTATTGCTTCAATTGCCCTGTGGGTCCTCCTCATAAAGTTTTTTCCAAAGCCGATTTCTTCAAGTGCTTCCCCTGTACTCCTTCCAATCTTTATGGTTTCATGTCTTGGGTTTAAGTCTTTTATCCAGTGAGAGTCAATTTTTGTTAGAG
Organism: Otolemur garnettii; assembly: GCF_000181295.1. Taxonomy (NCBI): domain Eukaryota; kingdom Metazoa; phylum Chordata; class Mammalia; order Primates; family Galagidae; genus Otolemur; species Otolemur garnettii. Next base: position 849,109 of record NW_003852682.1, read on the forward strand.
ATGAAAGGTGTGAGTCCAGTTTCAGTCTTCTACAAATCACCAGCCAATTCACCTACCACCATTTGTTAAATAGGTAGTCTTTCTCCCAATTTAAGTTTTTGATAGGCTTATTGAAGATCAAATGATAGTGTCTGCATTTATTTCTTGGCAATTCTGTTCCATACATGTACCTCCCTATTTTTGTACCAATACCAAGCTGTTATAATCACTATAGATTTATAGTATAGTATGAAGTCTGGTAGCATGAGTCCTCCTGCTTTGTTTTCATTTCTGTGTAATGTCTTGCTATTCAAGTTTTTTTTTTTCTGTTTACATATAAAATGAAGTACTAGTTTTTCCATATCTTTAAAGTATGACATAGGTGCTTTAATGGATATTGCATTAAATTTATAGATTTCTTTGGGTAGTATGGACATTTTAACAATGTTGATTCTTCCCAGCAATGAACAAGTTATGTTTTTCCATTTGTTGACTTCTTTGGCTATTTCTTTTCTCAGAGTATCATAGTTCTCTTTATAGAGATCTTTCATGTCCTTTGTTAGGTATGCTCCCAGATATTTCATTTTCTTTGGCACTACTGTAAAGGGAATAGAGTCCATGACTGTTTTTTCAGCTTGCTATTGTTGGTATATATGAATCCTACTGATTTTTGAATGTTGATTTTGTAGCCTAAGATGCGACTGTATTCCTTGGTCACTTCTAAGAACTTTGTGGTTGAGTCCTTTGGGTTTTCCAGGTATACAATCATGTCATCTTTGAAAGTGCAAGTTTGATCTCCTCTGACCCTATATGGATACCCTTGATTGCCTTCTCTTGCTTAATTGCAGTGGCTAAGACTTCCATTACAATATTAAAAAGCAGTGTAGATAGTAGGCAATCTTGTCTGGTTCCTGATCTGAGTAGAAATATTTTCAATTTTACTCCTTTCAATATAATATTGGCTGTAGGTTTTCTGTAGATAGCCTCTATCAGTTTAAGAAATGCCCCTTCTATGCCTATTTTCTTAAGTGTTCTGATCATAAAACAATGCTGGATATTATCAAAAGCTTTTTCTACATCAATTGAAAAAAATCATATGGTCTTTATTGTTTAATCTGTTTATGTGATGTATTACATTTATAGATTTACATATATTGAACCAGCCTTGAGAGTCTGGGATAAAACTCACTAGGTCATGGTATATAATTTGTTTGATGTGTTGCTGGATTCTGTTTGCTAGGATCTGATTGAATATTTTTTCAGCAATATTCATTAGAGATATTGATCTTTAATTTTCTTTTCTTGTTGGGTCTTTTCCTGGTTTGGTGCCAAGGTGATGTTTGCTTTATAGAATGCGTTGGGAAGTATGCATTCTTTTTCTGTATTTTGGAAAAGGTTAAGTAATATAGGTCATAGTTTCTAAAGGTTTAGTATAATTCTGATGTGAAGCCTTCGGGTCCTGGGCTTTTGTTTTGGGGAAGATTTTGTATAGTTGATGCTAATTCACAACTTGATATAGGCCTGTTCAACATTTCCACTTCCTCCTGGCTAAGTGTAGGAAAGTGGCATGATTCCAAGTATTGGTCAATTTCCTTCAGATTTTCATGGTTCTGAGAATAGAGTTTTTAATAATGTTCATTATGGATTTTTTTAATTTCTAAGAAATCTGTGGTTATCTTCTCTCTATCATTTATGATTGATGAAATTAGAGATTTTATTCTTTTATTTATGGTTAGGTTAGCCAAAGGTCTATCTATTTTATTGACCTTTTCAAAAAATCAACTTTTTGATTCATTGATCTGTTGTATAATTCTTTTATTTTCAATTTAATTTAATTCTGCTCTAGTTTTTGTTATTTCTTTTCTGCTCTTGACTTTGGGGTTGGAATGTTCTTCCATTTCCAGTTGCTTGAGCTGTCCCATTAAGTTGTTCCTTTCCTCTCTTTCTGTTCTCTTGAGGAAGACTTGCAATGCTATACCTTTCCCTGTTAGGACTGCCTTTGCAGTATCCCAGAGGTTCTGGTAGTTCATGTCTTCATTTTTGTTTTGTTCCAAGAATTTTGTAATTTCTTTTTAAATCTCATCTATGACCCAGATATCATTTAGCATAAGATTATTTAGTTTCCATGTCTTTGTGTGAGTTGGCAGATTCCTGTTGTTACTGAGTTCAACTTTTGTTCCATGATGGTCCAAGAAGATACAATGGATTATTCTATTTTTTTTAATTTGCTGAAGTTAGACTTGTGACCTAAGAGGATAGGTCCACTGGCTGATGAGAAGAATGTGTATTCAGTTTTGTAGGATGAAATGTTCTGTAGATGTCTGTTAAATCCAATCATTTAATGGTTAATTTTAAGTCTAAAATTTCTTTGCTTAGTTTCTTACTGGAGGATCTATCCAACACAGCCAAGGGGTTGTTAAAATCTCTGGTTATTATAGTGCTGGAGGAAATCAAGTTTCTCATTTCAGTTGGAGTCTCTCTTATAAATCGAGGAGCATTCTGGTTGGGTACATAAATATTAAGAATTGAAATCACATTATGTTGAGTATTTCCCTTAACAAATATCAAGTGAACATCCTTATCTTTCATTACTTTTGTTGGTTTAAAGCCTATTATATCTGCAAATAAAATTGAAACACCTCCTTTTTTTCTGATTGCCATTTGCCTAAATTATCGATGACCATCCCTTCACCCTGAGTCTATATTTATCTTTTAAGGTAAGATGAGATTATTGTATGCAGCAGATATCTGGCCTGAGTCTTTGTATCCAGCCAGCCAACCAGTGCCTCTTTAGAGGGAAATGAAAGCCATTCACATTAATTGAGAGTATTGATAAGCCTGGTATTAATTTGGGTGTTAAATTTTTTGAAAGTCCAGTGGACATTTTTAATCCTTTCGCCACTGTGAAAGTTGGGTTTTGGTCAAAATTTTCTGAGTGAGTTTACTTTGGTGGTAAAGTGTTGTGGTGGTCATTGTGGAGGATGGGTCTGAGAATATCCTAGAGAGCTGGTTTAGTTATGGCAAATTTCTTCAGCATGTGAATGTCATTAAAGTATTTAATTTCTCCATCATAATGAAACTTAGTTTAGCTGGATACAGGATCCTGGGTTGAAAATGGTTTTGTTTTAAGCAGTTGAAGGTGGGTGATCATCCTCTTCTAGCCTGAAAAGTTTCAGCAGAGAGACGTGTTGTCATTCTAATATTCTTACCCTTGTAGGTTACGGTTTTATGCTTACAGTATTTTCTCCTTCATGTTACCTTTGGTGATGTTAATTATAATACGTCTGGAAGATGCTTTATTTGGGTTGAGTCATCCTGGGGTTCTAAATCTATCTGCTATCTCAATTTCAGCACTTCTTGTGATGTTTGTGACATTCTCTTTGAATATCTCTTGGAGAAACCCATCTAGACCTTTCAAAGCAACCTCATAACCTTGAGGGATTCCTATACGGCAAATATTATTTTTCTTGTAATTATCCCAGAGCTCTCTGAGAGAATGATCCATTTGTTCTCTCTACTTCTCTTCCTCTTTTTGTGTTTGGGAGCATTCAAATGCTTTTTCTTCTATGTCAGAAATCCTTTCTTCTGCCTGCTCCCTTCTGTTACTGAGGGATTCTGCTATATTTTTCATATCTTGGAAGGCTACAACTTTTTTCAATGTGCCAAAATCTTTGGTGATTTTGTCTTTGAATTCATTGAATTCTTGAGACAACTTTTGAATTATTCCTAGAATTTCTAATTCCAACTTTACTTCCATTTTCTTACTCTGATTTGCCATCCAAATTCTGAGTTCTATTTCTGACATCTCAGCTTTTTGTTTATGAATGGTGACTTCAGTTGTGTATGCCATATCATTCCTTGTGGGAGTTGATCTACTCTGGTTATTCATGTTACAAAGTTTTTCCGCTGTTTCTGCTCCATGATTGATTTACACTGTTTGGCTAGATGAGCAGATAAGGTGAATTTGGATTGGGGGGCTCCTGGAGTACTGATTAACCAGTCCTTTGACCAAGAGCTGGGATTTGTGTCTGTACCTTTTCCCCTAGAGCTTTGCAAAGGACCCATACAGTACTACAGCCTGAGACTCTGGAGACCTGTTTGGTGTGGTGGGCCTAGGTGGCTCCATCTTGTATTCAGCTGTTCTCTGTCCAATCCTAATGAATCAGTGACTCTGGGTTGAAGTTTCAGCTGTTGTTCTGGGAGAGCTGAGTTAAATGTCTACCCCATGTGCTATCATGTTCCACCTCCTGAAAAGGGTTTATTTCTGAACTCTATTCTGTTCAATTGGTCTGTATGTCATTCTTTAAGCCAGGATCATGTTTTGATTACTGTAGTTTTTTTTTTTTTACTGTAGATTATTTTTTTGATACAGAATATCACTCTTACCCAGGATAGAGTGCCATAGCATTAGCCTAGCTCACAGCAACCTAAAACTCCTGAGTTTTAGTGATCCTCCTGCCTCAGGCTCCTGAGTAGGTGAGACTACAGGCATCCACCACAATGCATGGCTCATTATTCTATTTTAAGTAAAGATGGAGACTTGCTCCTGCTCAGCGTGATCTCTAACTCCTGAGCTCAAGTAATCCTACCCTCCCCCTTTCTTGGTTTCCAATGTCTGTTACACTTCTATGTGCCTGTGTGTACTCATTGTTTGGCTGCTACTAATTAGTGATAACTTATGCTGTTTGTTTTTTCATTCCTGAGACATTTCATTTAGGTTAATTGTTTTTACTTCCACTCAAATTACTGCAAAAGGCATTATCTCATTCCTTGTTATGACTGTACATACTCTATAGTATATATGTGCATATATATACATCCATGTATGTGTATATACACACACAAACACATGCAAGGTGTATACACACAGGAAAAGTCTCACAGTTAAGTTTGTGACCTCAGCCTACAAAAAGTGGTACATACCTCATTGCTGATTATCATTATGGTCACCTTCAAGGTACTCTCTTTGGGAAGCTATACACCAATGCCAGCACTTCAGTGCTTCAAAGCAATTTTGGAACTCTTTTTCTGGAATGGCCATCAGAAGACTCATCATATTACACTTGATGTCTTTAATGTCATTAAAATGTCTTCCTTTTGATATTTCCTTTATCTTCAGGTAATGAAAAAAGTCATTAAGGTGTAAATCAGGTGAGTAGGGAAGGTTTTCCAATACAGTTATTTGTTTACTGTTAAAACTCCCTCACAGACAGTGCCATGTGAGGTGATGCATTGTCATAATGCAAGAGTCATGAGTTGCTGGCCAAGATTTTCAGTTTAGATTTTCCTCATTGTTTCTCTGCTGATATTTATTTGGCCTGCTTTGTTTCTCACAGCCTATGATTTAGTCAGACGATTTGATGAACTTTTTAAATGTCTTTTGTCAGTTCTGCTCATTCCTGACCACCCTGATATCTCTTCATGAGTGGCACTTTCTCTCATCTCAGAAAAAAATGTTTAATCCATTTGTACACTGCCATTATCTTCATGGTATTATCCCCATAAATTTGGACTACTTTGTACATGATATCACTTCTACTTATGCCATGTTTAACAAGAATTGCAAATGATTGTTCTTTGCTCTACTTCAAGCTCTGACATTCCTGTGACAGCACACAAAAACACACAGCAACAATAATGGATGCCACTCAGCAACACCACCATATGTCAACATGAACACAACTGTGAGACATTGATATACCAAGGTTATGAAACTTTATCAAGTTGTTTGTACAGTGCTGCCAACATAAGCTCATGGTGGCAAGTTTGTAAATTTTATTGTCAAACCTCATGTGTGTATGCATACATATATATGTGTGTGTATATAGATATTACACACACACACATATATATATACATTATATATATATTATATATATATATATATTATACACACATCAAATTTTCTTTATTCACTTATCAATTGAGGGCACTTAGGCTGGTGCATCTTTGCGATTGTGAATGGTGCAGTGATAAACATTCAAGTGCAGGTGTCTTTTTATAAAATGAATTCTTTTCCTTTGGGTAGATACCCAGTAATGGTATTGCTGGATTGAGTGGTAGAGGTAATTTTATTTCTTTGAAATATATCCATACTATTTTCCATGGACTTTGTACTAATTTTTAGTCCTATCAACAATGTATACATGTTCCATTTTCCCTGTGTCTGTGCCAGTATCTATTGTTTTTTGACCTTTTAATAAAAGCTATTCTGACAATGTTGAGGTGATATATTATTGTATTTTTAATTTACATTTCCCTGATAATTAGTGATGTTGGGAATTTTTCCATATGTTTGTTGTCCATTTATATATCTTTTTTTTTTGAGACAGAGTGTCAAGCTGTTGCCCTGGGTAGAGCGTCAAGGCATTACAGCTCACAGCAACCTTAAACTCTCGGGCTTAAGTGATTCTCCTGCCTCAGCCTCCCAAGTACCTAGGACTTGGTAGGCTGCCAAAATGCCCAGCTATTATTTTGTTGTTGTTGCAGTTGTCATTGTTGTTTTAGCTGGCCCAGGACAGGTTTGAACCCACCAGCCTCGGTACATGTGGCCTGGGCCATAATCACTGAGCTATGGACAATGCCTCATTTGTCTATCTTCTTTTGAAAAACTCTATTCATGTCTTTTGATCACTTTTTCATGTGGCCATTTAGAGGTTTTTGGTTTCGCTGATTTGTTTGAGTTTCTTATAGATTCTGGATATCAGTCCATTGTCATAGTTTGAGATTATATTTCATGCTTTGTATGTTGTGTATTTACTCTGTCAATTAGTTTTTTATTGTATGGAAATGTTTAGCTTTAATTAAATGTCATTCACTTGGGTGGCATCTGTGGCTCAAAGGAGTAGGGCATTGGCCCCATGTATTAGAGGTGGCAAGTTTAAACCTAGCCCTAGCCAAAAATTGCAGAGAAAAAAAAAAGTCACTCATTTATATTTTTTGTTGCTGTATTTGCGTTTGGGATCTTCATCATAAATTATCTGCCTAGGCTCATGTCTATAAGAGTTTTTCCTAACTTTTCTTCTATAATTTTTATGGTTTCATGCTTTACTTTTAGGTCTTTAATTCATCTTTTTGTATATGGCAAGATATAGGGATTCTGCTTTATTCTTCTGCACATGGCTCTCCAATTTTCCCAGCACAATTTGAAGAGGGCATACTTTCTCTAGTGCATATCTTTGTCTGCTTTGTCTAAAATAAGTTTGTCATAGCTATATGGTTTTATTTCGGAGTCCTCTATTCTGTTCCATTGGTCAATATCTCTATTTTTATACAAGTACCATGCTCTTGTGGGGACTACAGCCTTGTAATATAATTTGTAGTCAGGCAACATGATGGCTCCAGAGTTGTTCTTTTTGTTTAAAATTGCTTTGGCTATACCAGCTATTCAGGCTATTCAGGGTCCTTACTGGTGTTGCTTTTTCTAGATCTGTGATATCTTGATGGGCATTGTGCTGAATCTGTAAATCACTTCGGGCAGTATGTTCATTTTGATAATATTGAGTCTTCCCATCCATGAGTATGGAATGTTTTCCATTTGTTTGTATCAATTTAGGGTTTCCTTCATCAGTGTTTTGTAGTTATCCTTGTAAAAAGTTTTCCCTTCCTTGGTTAATTACATTCCTAGTTGTTTTATTTTTCTTTCAGCTATTGTTAATGGTATTGTGCTCCAGATTTAACTCTCAGCTTGGCTTTTATTAATATATAGAAATGAGGGTGGTGCCTGTGGCTCAAAGAGTAGGGTGCCAGCCCCATATGCCAGAGGTGGTGGGTTCAAATGCAGCCTCGGCCAAAAACCGCAAAAAAAAAAAAAAAATATATATATATATATATATATACACACACACATATATATATAAATGATACTGATTTATGTACTTTGATTTTGTAACCTGGGACTTTGCTGAATTTATTTATCAATTAATTCTAGGAGATTTTTTCATAGAGTGTTTAGGATTCTCTAGATACAATATTGTGTTGGAAAACAGGGAAAGATTGACTAACTCTTTTCTGATTTGGATGCCCTTTATTTCTTTCTCTTTTCTAGTTTCTCTAGCTAGGACTTCCAATACTTTGTTGACTAAAAGTGGTGACAAAAGTTAGAAAAGTTAATTTCTCCATTCAATATGATGTTGATTGTGGTTTTGTCATATATAGCTACTATAATTTTCTTCTATTACTAGTTCATTGAGGATTTTTTCTTAATAATGAAAAGGTGCTAAATTTTATCATATTTTTCTGCATCTATTGAGATGATCATGTGGTCTTTCTTTTACTTCTGTTTATGTGATGAATCACATTTATTAATTTGTGTGTGTAGAACCATACTTTTGTCCCTAGAATAAAAGGTGAATTATCATAGTGAATCATCTTTTTGAGATGCTATTGAATTCAGTTTACTAGTATTTTGTTGAGAATTTTTACATCTATGTTCTTGAAGGATATTGATCTGTAGTTTCCTTCTCCTCCTCCTTCTTCTTCTTTTGTTATTTGTTTTCCTGAACTGAACTGGTATCAAGGTGGTATTGGTTCCATAGAATGAGTTAGGGAGTATTCCCTCCTTGATGTTATGGAGCAGTTTCAGTAGGATAGGTGCCAGTTCTCTTTAAAAGGTCTGATAGAATTTGTCTGTGAATTCAACTTATCTGGGGCTTTTTATTGTTGAGACATTTTTTAATAACAACTTCAGTCTCATGGCTCATTATTGGTCTGTCCAGGATTCTTATTTCTTCTTGATTTGGTCTTGATAGGTTAGGTGTTTCTAGGAATTTATCTATTTCCTCTAGGTTTTCTAATATATGTGCATAGAGGTTGTCATAGTATTCTTGGATGAGATTTTTAATTTCTCTGGTATTATTTTCAATGTCTCTTTTTTTTTTTTCTGGCTGAGCGTATTTGAGTCCTTTTGTTTCTATTTATGGTTTATGTGGTTAGTGGTCTATTAATTTTGTTTATCTTTTCAGAGAAGCAAAACTTTTCTTTTTTTTTATTGAATCATAGTTGTGTACATTGATACTTTCATGGGGTACAGCGTTCTGTTTACATATAAAATTTGAAATACTTCCATACAATTGGCCAACATAGCCTTAATGTCATTCTCATAGTTGTTGTGTTAAGACATTTATATTCCACATTTAAAAAGATTCACATGTACCCTTATAGGATAAATCATAGGTGTGATTCCAGCAATCACCCTCCTTCCACCTATCCTCACTCCTCCCCTCCCCTCCCTCTCTCTTTTCCCTGTATTCTTAGGCTAAAATTGGGTTATAGCTTTCCTATGATAGCTAAAAATTAGTTTCATAATATGGTTGAGTACATTGGATACTTTTTCTTCCATTCTTGAGATACTTTGCTAAGAAGAATATTTTGCAACTCCATCCATGTAAACATGAAGGAGGTAAAGTCTCCATCTTTCTTTATGGCTGCATAGTATCCATGAGTACATATACCACAATTTATTCATCCATTCATGGGTTGATGGACACCTGGGCTTCTTCCATGACATAGCAATTATGAATTGGGCTGCAATAAACATTCTGGTACAAATATCTGTATTGTAGCATGATTTTCTGGTCTCCTTAATATATACCTAGCAGAGGAATTATAGGATCAAGTGGCAGGTCTATTTTAGTTCTCTAAGTGTTCTCCAGATGACTTTCCAAAAGGGATATATTAGTTTGCAATCCCATCAGCAGTGTAGAAGTGTTCCCTTTTTTCCACAACCACGCCAGCATCTGTGATTCTGGGATTTTGTGATATGGGCTAATCTTACTGGTGTTAGGTGATATTTCAAAGTAGTTTTGATTTGCATTTCTCTGATGATTAAGGATGGTGAGAATTTTTTCATATATCTGTAGGCCATGTGTCTATCTTCTTCAGAGAAATTACTCTTCAAGTCCCTTGCCGACCCTGAGATGAGATCACTTGTTCTCTTCTTGCTAATACATTTGAATTGTCTGTGGATTCTGGTTATTAAACCTTTGTCGGATACATAACCGGCAAATATTTTTTTCCCATTCTGAGGGTTGTCTACTTACTTTTCCTACTGTGTCTTTGGCTGTGCAGAAACTTTGTAATTTGAGGAGGTCCTACTAGTGTATTTTTGAAGTTGCTTTAATTGCCCAGGGGGTCTTTCTCATAAAATATTTGCCCAGTCAAATTTCTTCAAGAGTTTTCACTACACTTTCATATAGTGTTTTTATGGTTTCATGTCTTAATTTTTTTTTTACTTTTTTTAAATTAAATGAAAGCTGTATACATTAATGCAAACATGGAGTACAGTGTAGTGTTTTCATATACAATTTGAAATACTTTCATCAAGCTGGTTAACATAGATTTCATGTCATTTGCTTAGTCATTGTGTCAAAACATTTATATTCAAGTTCTAGAAAAGTTCACTTGTACCCTTGTTAGACAGATATATGGGTGATCTTTCCAGTCACACTTCCACCACCCGGCCGCCCTTTTCACCTCCCTTCCCCACCCCCTCCCCATATTCTTGGGCTAGAACTAAGTTGTATCTTTGATTTGAGAGCTATAAATTAGTTTCATAAAAGGGTTGTGTACATTGGATACTTTTTCTTCCATTACTGTAATACTTTGCTAAGAAGAACATTTTCCAGTTCCATCCATGTAAACATGATGGAGGTAAAGTCTCCATTTTTCTTTAGGGCTGCATAGTATTCCATGGTGTACATATACCACAATTTATTGATCCATTCGTGGATTGATGGGCACTTTGGCTTCTTCCATGATCTGGCAATTATGAATTGGGCTGCAATAAACATTCTGATACAAACATCTTTACTGTT
>NW_003852682.1:874920-876382 GCF_000181295.1 Otolemur garnettii
TTTTTCCATTGTAGATGAAACTCAGTTTAGCTGGATATTGGATCCTGGGTTGGAAGTTGTTTTGCTTTAGGAGATTAAAAGTTGCTGACCATCCTCTTCTGGCCTGAAAGATTTCAGCAGGAAAATCTGCAGTCATTCTAATACTCTTTCCTTTGTAGGTTATGATTTTCTTGCGTCTAACTGCTTTCAGAATTTTTTCTTTCATATTAACTTTAGTGAATTTAATTATGATATGCCTGGGAGATGTCTTGTTTGGGTTGAGTTATGCTGGGGTTCTGAAACTATCTGCTATCTGAAATCGCGAATCTGTTGGCATGTCTGCGAAATTCTCTTTCAAAATTTCATGAAGAAGAGTCTCTGTGTTTTGTGAGGCAGCTTCATCACTTTCAGGGATTCCTATAAGGTGAATATTAGTTTTCTTCGAATTATCCCAGAGCTCTTTAAGAGAAAGATCCATTCTTGTTTTCCATTTTTTTTCATCCTTATGCTCTTGGGCTTGTTCAAAGGCTTTGTCTTCAATGTCAGAGATCCTTTCTTCAGTTTGTTCCAGTCTATTACGAAGAGATTCCACCGTGTTTTTCAAATCTTTGAGGGCTGCCACTTCTTGTCTCAAAGTTTCAAAGTCTTTGATCATTTTATCTTTGAAATTGTTGAATTCCTGAGTCATCTTTTGAATAATTTCTTGAGACATTTTTAGAATCATTTCTTGAAGTTCTAGCTCTTTCCTTTCTTCCATTCTATTAATCTTGTTTACTATCCACATTCTGAACTCAATTACTGTCATCTCAGTCATGGCTTTATGGGTTGGAACTTCAGGTCCCTCTGCTACATCCTTCCTTGGGAAGGTTGCTCTACTTTGGTTATTCCTACTACTGGAGTTTTTCCACTGGCTCCGCCCCATGCTGGATTTAATCCGCTTGACTAGGTGAGCTGGTAGGAGGAAGTTGCATTGGGGGCTCTGGGGTAATATTTTACTGGCCTTTTTGGGCAAAGGCTGGGACTAATGTCTTTATCTTTTCCCCTAGAACTTTGCCAAGGATGTGTACAATGCTATGGTCTGAGAGACTGGAGGCCTGCTTGTTTCTATCTTGTTTACAGCTGGTATCTGTTCTACCTTCAAAAATCAATTACTCTGGGTTAAGATCTCCGCTGTGGAGAAATAAGAGCTATTAAGTCACCCCTCCCCTTACTGGCGATGGTTGTGAAAGGAGAACCACACCTTCCCTCAACCACACCCCCCAGGGTATAACTTTAGATAGTTCTCAGGTGATTGCCCCAGTTCAAATGATCTAAGACAAGTGTCCCAGTCAACACGAGTCTCAGGTGGGGGAGTTCAAGAGGTCTCTGGCAACTGTACATCAGGGATCTTCTGGCAGCTCAGGTATGACCTGCTCCAGTGTTCTGTGGGGTCAGAGGGACCTGCCCAGCAAATAAAATATTCTGGGGAGGTTGATGCCTCCTA
>NW_003852682.1:877772-894235 GCF_000181295.1 Otolemur garnettii
TTTTTTTTTTGAGTATATACAAACAAGTCCTGTTTTCAATGTGGTGGGGTTCCAGTTTAAATATATATATATATAATTATGCTGCAGTATACTTTCTAGACATCAGGTGGTACTGTAAGTGGTCCCTGCACTAATACCAAAAATAGAAAGGAAAAAGAAAAAATATATATACATATATATATGGAGAATCTTTGCTGGCAGGATCCCCAGATTCTCCCTACAATAGTTCCCACAAAGTGTTGGGCATCTAGGATTAACTTCAAATGCTGGATGGCTGGCTGCAGATCAGATTAAGTTCTCCGTACTTCTGGAAGAGGTGTTATGAAGACGCCATTTTGGGGGTTTTGCATTACATCTGGTTCCTGGCTGGCCGCCCACTCCTATCTGTCCTCCAAACTTGGGACACAAGTTCACACTTCGTCAGACTTTCGCTCAACTCCTAATTTCCCCTCGAACAGAAAACCATTGTGGTCCGAAGGAAAAGAGCCGGGTGCCCCTTGTGCGTTCTGCTTTCAGTTTATTTCCCATGGGGGAGGAGCCGCCGCAGCCGCCACCGTGGCGTGCTCAAAATATTTTTCAGTGTTTGTAGGAAGGGAACAGATTCCCTGCACTCAACTCCTAATTTCCTCTCGAACAGAAAACCGTTGTGGTCCAAGGGAAAAGAGCTGGGGTGCCCCTTTTGGTTCTGCGTTCAGTTTGTTTCTGATGGGGGAGGGGCCTCTGCCATCGCCACCACCACAGCAGAACGTTCAAACGATTTTTCAGTGTTTGTAGGAGGGGAACCGATTCACCCTGTGGGTCGCCGTGTCAGTGTAGCTCCACACAGACTTCCAAAATTACAGGATGGATCGGTTCCTAAGCAGAGTCCCTTCCCCTCAAGTTTCTGTCCAAATGCCTGGATCCCTGACACCCCAAACTGGGTCCAAATGTCTCCCATTTCTGGCTGCTAAATTCTGCTTGGGAATCCACACCTCACCACACTCTCCGAGAGACACAAAAACTCCCCACTTATTGGGCACAGGAGCCTTTCATGGGGGAGGGATTGGTTTCTGTCTCTCAGGAAGCAAGCTGCAGACCTGGCACCACAGGACGCAAGCCGCAGACCTGGCACTGCAGGTCACAGGTGGAGCCGTTTCAGCTGCTGCCCCGAGTATTTTCTGGCTGAAACTGTAGTTCTGGGCTGCACTTCCAATCCAGCAATTCACCTCTTTGCTGCTCGCCTTGCGCTGCTTATCTGCGCAAGGACTCCACACAGAAGAGATCCAATAAGCCCACTCTCACCTGAAACCACCAGGAGAGTTGACTCAGGGATGCATCTCCTCCACCATCTTGCTCCACCTCCATGTCTTAAGTTTAAATATTTAATCTAGTGAGAGTCTACCTTAGTTAGTGTTGATAGGTGTGGGTCCAGTTTCAGTCTTCTGCAGGCCACCAGCCAGTTCGACCAGCACTATTTGTTAAATAGGGAATCATTTCCCCGCTCAATCATTTTAATTGGCTTCTCAAAGATCATATAGTGGTAAGTAGCTGGGTTCATCTCTTGGTTCTGTATTCTGTTCCATACATCCAACTCTCTGTTTTTGTGCCAATACCATGCTGTCTTGATCACTATGGATTTATAGTATAGTCTGATGTCTCTAGCATTATTCCTCCTGCTTTGTTTTAGTTTCTGAGTAATATCTTGGCTATTGTTTTTTTCTGATTTCATATGAAACGAAGTATCATTTCTTCAAGATCTTTAAAGTATGACAATGTAACTTTAATAGGGATTGCATTAAAATTATATATTGCTTTAGGTAGTATAGACATTTTAACAATGTTAATTTTTCCCAGCCATGAGCATGGTATGTTTTTCCATTTGTTAACATTTTAAGCTATTTCTTTTCTCAGAGTTTCATAGTTTTCTTTATAGAGGTGTTTCATGTCCTTTGTTAGGTAAACTCTCAAATATTTCATCTTCTTTGGACTACTTTGAAAGGAATAGAGTTCTTAACTATTTTTTCAGCTTGACTATTGTTGGTATATATAAAGACTACCGACTTATGGGTGTTAATTTTGTAACTTGAGACACTGCTGTATTCCTTGATCACTTCTAAGAGTTTTGTAGTAGAGTCCCTGGGACACAGTCATGTCATCTGTGAAGAGTGAAAGTTTGATCTCTTCTGATCCTATGTGAATACCTTTGATTGCCTTTTCTTCCTTAATTGCAATGGCTAAAACTTCCATTACAATGTTAAAGAGAAATGGAGACAATGGACAACCTTGCCTGGTTCCTGATCTGAGTGAAAATGATTTTAATTTGATTTCATTCAATATAATATTGCCTGTGGGTTTGCTGTAGATGGCCTCTATCAATTTGAGAAAAGTCTCTTCTATGCCAATTTTCTTAAGTGTTCTGATCATGAAGGGATGCTGGATATTATCAAAAGATTTTTCTGCATCAATTGAGAGGATCATATGGTCTTTGTTTTTTAACTTGTTTATGTGGTGAATTACGTTTATGGATTTACATATGTTGAACCAGCCTTGAGATCCTGGCATAAAACCCACTTGGTCATGGAGTATAATTTGTTTGATGTGTTGCTGGATTCTGTTTGTTAGGATCTTGTTGAATATTTTTGCATCAATATTCATTAGTGATATTGGTCTATAATTTTCTTTTCTTGTTGGGTCTTTTCCTGGTTTGAGGATCAAGGTGATGTTTGCTTAATAGAATGTGTTGGGTAGTATGCCATCTTTTTCTATATTTTGGAAAAGGTTGAGTAGTATGGGTACTAGTTCCTCTTTAAAGGTTTGGTAGAATTCTGATGTGAAGCCATCTGGTCCTGGGCTTTTCTTTTTAGGGAGACTCTGTTCAAAATTTCCACTTCATTCTGGGTGAGTCTTGGGAGGTGGCATGCCTCCAAGTATTGGTCAATTTCCTTCATATTGTCATATTTCTGAGAGTAAAGTTTCTTGTAGTATTCATGAAGAATTTTTTGAATTGCTGAGGGATCTGCTGTAATTTCATCTTTACCATTTCTGATTCATAAAATTAGAGATTTAACTCTTTTTTCCTTGGTTAGGTTGGCCAAGGGCTTATGAATTTTATTGACATTTCAAACTTTTATTTGTTAATCCGTCACATAATCTTTTTGTTTTCAATTTCATTTAATTCTGCTCTAATTTTGGTTATTTATTTTCTTCTGCTGGGTTTCGGATTGGCGTGTTCCTTCATTTCCAGTTGCTTGAGTTGTCCCATTAAGTTGTTAACTTCCTCTCTTTCCATGTTCTTGAGGAAGGCTTGTAGTGCTATAAATTTCCCTCTTAGGACTGCCTTTGTAGTATCCCAGACGTTCTGGTAAATCATCTCTTCATTATCATTTTGTTTCAAAAATTTGATAATTTCCTTTTTGCTCTCATCTCTGACCCAACTCTCATTGAGCATAAGTTTATTTAGCTTCCAGGTTTTTGTTTGGGTCTGTAGATTCCTGTTGTTACTATGTACAACTTTTATTCCATGGTGGTCAGAGATGATGCAAGGAATAATTTCTATTCTTTTAAATTTGCTGAGGTTAGATTTGTGACCTAGAATGTGGTCTATTTTGGAGTATGTTCTGTGGGCTGATGAGAAAAATGTGTATTCAGTTTTATTAGGGTGAAAGTTCTATAGATGTACGTTAAATCCAAATTGTGAATGGTTAAGTTTAAATCCAAAATTTCTTTGCTAAGTGTCTTATTGGAGGATCTATCCAGCACTGCCAAAGGTGTATTAAAATCTCTGACTATGATGGAGCTGGGAGTAATCAGGTTTCCCATGTCTGTTAGAGTGTCTCTTATAAATTGAGGTACATTCTGGTTGGGTGCATAAATATTGATAATTGAAATCTCATCGTATTGAGTATTACCCTTAACAAATATAAAGTGACCATCCTTATCCTTGCTCACTTTTGTTGGTTTAAAGCCTATTGCATCTGCAAATAAAATTGTAACACCTGTTTTTTTCTGCTTTCCATTAGCCTAGTATATACATGACCATCCCTTCACCCTGATTCTATGCCTGTCTTTCAAAGTAAGGTGAGATTCTTGTATATAGTATTTATCTGGCCTGAGTTTTTGTATCCAGTCAGCCAGCCTGTACCTCTTTAGAGGGCAATTTAAGCCATTCACATTGATTGAGAATATTGATAAGCCTGCTATAATTTGGGGTATCAAGTTTTTTGAAAGTCCAGTGGACATCTTTAATCCTTTTGCCTCTTGGAGATTAGAATTTGATCAAAATTTTCTGGGTGTGTTTATTTATGTGGTGGAGGATTACACTGATCATTATGGAGAATAGGTCTGAGAATATCCTGGAGGGCTGGTTTAGTTATGGCAAATTTCTTCAACATGTAAATGTCATTAAAGTATTTAATTTCTCCATTATAAATGAAACTCAGTTTAGCTGGATACAGGATTCTGGGTTGAAAGTTATTTTGTTTTAGGAGATTAAAGGTTGATGACCACCCTCTTCTGGCCTGAAAGTTTTCAGCAGAGAGATCTGCAGTCATTCTAATATTCTTCCCCTTATAGGTTAAGGTTTTCTTGCATCTAGCTTCTTTCAGAATTTTCTCTTTCACGTTAACTTTAGTGAAGTTGATTATGATATGTCTGGGGGATGTCTTGTTCCAGTTGAGTCACGCTGGGGTTCTGAAACTGTCTACTATCTGAATTTCAGGATCCCTTGGCATGTCTGGAAAGTTCTCTTTCATAATTTCGTGAAGAAGTGCCTCTGTGTTTTGTGAAGCAACTTCATCGCCTTCAGGGATTCCTATAAGGCGAATATTAGTTTTCTTTGAATTATCCCAGATCTCTGTGAGCAAGTGATCTGTATTTGCTCTCCATTTGTCTTCATTTTTGCTTGCTTGGGCTCATTCAAAATCTTTGTCTTCAGTGTCAGAGATCCTCTCCTCTGCTTTCTCTATTCTCTGACTGAGGGATTCAACCATACTTTTCTAATTTTTAAGGGTTGCAACCTCTTGCTTCAGTGTGTCTTTGGTCATTTTATCTTTGAAATCATTGAATTCTTGACACAGCTTTTGAATAATTTGAAATTCTAGTTCCCTCCTTTCTTCCATTCTGTTGGTCTTATTGCTATCCAGATTCTGAACTCAATTTCTGACATCTCAGCCATGTGTTTATGGAAGGGATCTTCAATTGCATCTGCCCCATCCTTCCTTGGGCGGGGGGGGGGTGATCTACTCTGGTTGTTCTGGTTACCAGAGTTTTTCTGCTGATTCTACCCCATGCTGAATTTGCACCTTTCAAAGACAGTTCTTAAAACCGTTCTGCCAGTGGCTTCATCTGGTTTTCTAGAGAGACAGGGTGTGTCTACCTGGAAAAGTCTCAGGAGTGTAAGACTTATTGTTCCCGCTGCTGTGGCTGTTGCTCTTGGGGTATCATCACTTCAGTGTGTTTCCCTCTCAACTGGCCATCCTGTTGCAGTTCTCAGACCTGGCCTGGAATGTCAGAGCACGGGCCAGTGGCAAGCCCCTAGGAAGTGGGCACAGCAGCCGGCAGGTGGCCAGGTGCAGGACACACTGGCTGGTAGGATCAGTCTATGCCAAGCACACATGGCTCAAGCAGTTCTCCCAGTGCAGGACCAGGACAGGGGCTTGGTCCCACTGGGGTGGGGGGACGTTGCTCCTGGTTCTCCTCTCACTGTCTCTCCCGGCAAGGGGGGGAAGCATTGACTGGAAATTCAAAATGGCAGTGCAAATGACAGTTCACTTTTCTGCCTGGGAGAGGGTGTTCGGGGTCTCAGCAGGGTCCCTCCAGGGGAGTAGACCCCACTGTCAGTAGCTCTCATTCATGGAGTGAGATAATAGGTCCTCAGTTTATCGGTCACCTGTAGGAGACTCAGAGGAGCGATTGAAGAGAAAACAAAGGAAAAGCATAACTTTCTTGGGGGAGGGGATGGACACTTTTCCTTTGGGGTGTATTATGTACCTGTAGATTGCTTTCTAGGAGTTGCTGCTTTCCTCAGCAGAGGTGTCGTGCCAGTATCACTCTTCTCTCTCGGCTGGGCTCCCATTCTTTGACTTTGTTGGGTGTTTTCTAGACTTCATCCTTCCCTCTGGATGGGAGCTTCTATCAGAGGCTGGTACCTGTCAGCCATCTTGCCCATCCCCCCCCCCCGAGAAGCAATTCTTGTGTCATTGATCTTTTGTATTGTTTTTGGTTTCCATTTCAGTTAGCATTGTTCTGAGCTTTCTCATTCTTCTGCTGGATTTGGGTTTGTTTTTATCTTCTTTATCTAGTTCCTTGAAATGTGAAAATAGGATGTTAACTTGTGATTGTTCTGTCTTTGAGGTAAGCATTTAAGACTATAAGCTTCCTTCTAAGCACTGTTTTTTCTTCTATCTCAGAGATTTTGAAATCTCGTGTCCTATTTATCATTTAATTCAAAGAATATTTTTATTTCCATCTTAATTTGGTTATTGAACAGAGGATCATTCAATAGCAGGTTGTTTAATTTCCATGACTTTGCGTAAATTTGGGAATATCTCTTGGAATTGCTTTCTAGTTTTATTCCAGTGTGATCATGAGAAGATATATTGTATGAGTTCAATTTTTCTCAGTATTCTGAGACTTATCACCTAACATATGAACTGTGATCTTAAGAAGATGCATTGTATGAGTTCAGTTTTTCTCAATTTGCTGAGACTTATCACCTAACATAGATTAATCTTGGAAAATATTCCCAGTGTTATTGAGAAGAATGTGTATTCTATAGATTTTGTATTTAATTTTGTGTAAATGTCTATTAGGCCCATTTGTTCTGGAGTCCCTTTTAGGTGCACTTTTGTTTGTTGTTGATTTTTTACTTTCTGCTTCAATGATTTTTCCAGTTCCACCAATGTGGTGTTGAATTCCCTGACAGTAATGATGTTATCATTTTTTTCTTTGCTTAGATCCAGAAGAATTTGTTTTATGAATGAGGGAGATACTGTCCTAGGTGCCTAATACATATTTAGGATTGTTTTATCTTCTTGCTAAATCATTGTCTTTATCATTATATTATGAATGTGCTTCTCTCTCTCTCTCTCTCTCTCTCTCTCTTTATTGTTGGTGATTAATTGAAGGTATAAAGAACCAGGTTACACTAATTGCATTTGTCAGACAGAATCCTTCTTATAAATTTGTTCCTGCCCCATGAAGTGTGCCAAACACTTTGATCCTCCACCCCATCCCTCCTTCCCTCTTTCCCACCCCTCAATTCCCTACCCCCTACTGTGTACTAGGTCATTAATTGTCCTCATATCAGAATTGACTACACTGGATTCTTGCTTCTCCATTCTTGTGATGCTTTACTAAGAAGAATGTGTTCCAACTCCATCCAAGTTAGTAAAAAAGATATATAGTTTCCATCATTTTTAGTGGTTAAATAATATTCCATGGTATACATATACCACAGCTTGTTAATCCATTCCTGGGTTAGTGAGCATTCAGGCTGTTTCCACATTTTGGCTAAGGTAAATTGAGCTGCAATAAACAGTCTAGTGCAAGTATCCTTATAGTAAAAGAATTTTTCTCTTCTGTGTAGATGTCCAGTAATGGGATTGCAGGATCAAATAGGAGGTCTCATTTGAGTTCTTTGAGGATTCTCCATACTTCCTTCCAAAATGATTGTAATACTTTGCAGTCCCATCAGCAATGTAAAAGTGTTCCCTTATATCCACATCCACTCCAGCATCTGCAGCTTTGAGTCTTTGTGATATGGGCCATTCTCCCTGGGGTTAGGTGATATGTGAGGGTGGTTTTGATTTGCATTTCTCTGATAATTAGGGACAACGAGCATTTTTTTCATATTGTTTGTAAGCCATTAGTTTGTCTTCTTTAGAGCAGGTTCTATTCATCTCTCTTGCCCATTGATATAAGGGATTTTTGGCTCTTTTTATTTTAATTAATTTAAATTTTCTGTAGATCCTACTTATCAATCTTTTGTCAGCTTCATAATATGCAAATATTCTTTCCCATTCTGATGACTGACTATTTGCTTTGGTTGTTGTCTCCTTAGCTATACAGAAGCTATTCAGTTTAATTAAGTTCCATTTGTTTATTTTTTGCTGCTGTTGCAATTGCCTCTGAAGTATTCTTAATGAGTCTTTCCCCAGGCTAATACCTTCAAGTCTCCCCCCCCCCAATTTTTCTAAGGATTTTTATTGTTTTATGCCTTAGATTGAGATCTTTTATCCATCTTGAATCAATTTTATTGAGTGGTAAAAGGTGCAAGTCCAGTTTCAGTCTTTTACATGTGGCTATCCAGTTCTCCCAACACCATTTACTGAATAAGGATTCTTTCTCCCAGTGTATTTTCTTGTTTGGTTTATCAAAGATTAGGTGGCTTTAAGATCTTAGCTTCATCTCATGGTTTTCTATTCTGTTCCAGGTGTCTATGTCTCCATTTTTGTGCCAATAACATGCTGTTTTGATCAATATGGCCTTGTAGTATAGCCTAAAGTCTTGTTGCCTATTGCCCCTGGCTTTGTTTTTATTGCTAAGAATTGCCTTAGCTATATGGGTTTTTTTCTGTCTCCATATTAAACGAAGAATTATTTTTTCAAAATCTTGAAAGTATTGTGTTGGTATTTTAATGGGGATTGCATTGAATCTGTACATTGCTTTGGGAAGTATAGACATTTTAACAATGTTGATTCTTCCCAGTCATGAACATGGTATGTACTTCCATTTGTTAGTATCTTCTGCTATGTCTTTTCCTAGGGTTTCATAAGTTTCTTTATGGAGTTCCTTCACATCTTTTGTTAGGGATATTCCTGGGTATTTCATTTTCTTTGAAGCTACTGTGAAGGGAATTGTGTCCTTGATTAGCTCCATGTCTTGGCTATTAATTGACATATATAAAGGCTAATGATTTTTGTACATTGATTTTACATCCTGAGACCTTACTGTATTTTTCAATTTCTTCCAGGAGTCTTGTGGTGGAGTCATTGGTATTCTCTAAATATAAGATCATATCATCAGCAAAAAAGAAGAGCTTGACTTCATGCACTCCCATTTGGATGCCCATTATTTCCTTCTCTTGCCTGACTGTATTGGCTAGAACTCCCAGCACTATGTTGAATAGTAGTGGTGATAGAGGACAATCCATTGTGGTGTTCAGGGTTGAGAATAGATATATTTCCAGTAGAGCTAGTCTGGTTCCAGTTCTAAGTGGAAAAGATTACTCCATTCTGCATAATACTAGCTGTGGGTTTGTTGTAGATGGCTTTGATCAGTTTGAGAAATGTGCCACCTGTGCCTATACTATTTAGTGTTCTAATTAGAAAAGGATGCTGGATTTTATTGAATGCTTTTCCTGCATCTATTGAGAGGATAATATGGTCTTTGGTTTTGCTTCTGTTGATATCACGAATTACATGCATAGACTTGCATATGTTAAACGCCTTGTATGTTAAACCTACTTGATTATCATGTATGAGTATTTTAATGAGAAGCTGTAAACTTATGGCTAGGATTTTAGTGAGAATTTTTGCATCTATATTCAATAGTGAGATTGGTCTGAAGTTTTCCTTCTCCTGTTTTGGTATCAGGGTCATGTTTGCTTCATAGATCATGTTGGTGAAGATTCCTTCCTCCTCAATTTTTTGGTATAGTTCCTGCAGTACAGGTAAACAGATAAACCTTCTTTGAAGTTTTGATAGAATTCTGGTGTGAAACCATGTGGATCAAGGCATTTTTTTTCTTTTTTGGTATTGTTGGGATTTTTTTTTTTTTTTTTACTTTTTCTTTGATCTCAGTGCTTGAAATTGTTCTGTTTAGGACATCTATTTCTTCCTGGCTCAGTCTAGGGAAAGAGTATGATTCCAAATATTGATCCATTTTCTTCAGATTGTCAAATTTCTTAGCATAGAGTTTCTTGTAGTATTCAGCAATGATCTCTTGTATCTCTATGGCATCTGTTGTTATTTCCCCTTTATCATTTCTGATTGAGGTTACTAGAGATTTTACTTTTCTATTTCTAGTTAGTCTGGCCAAAGGTTTGTCTATTTAATTTATTTTTTCAAAGAACCAACTTTTCACTTCATTAATTTTCTGAAGTTATTTTTGTTTTCTATTTCATTAATCTCTGATTTAATTTTGGTTGTTTCTTTTTTTCTGTGTGTTTAGGATTAGATTGTTTTCCTCTCTTTCCAATTCCAGGAGATGGTTTGCAAGATGGTCGATGTGCTCTCTTTCATTTTTTTGAATTTAGGCATCCAGGGCAATAATTTTTTCTCTCCAGACCACTTTAGCTTGTATCCCACAAGTTTTGGTAAGTTGTGTCTTCATTGTTATATTTGAGGAATTTTTTTTTTTGAGACAGAGCCTCAAGCTGTCACCCTGGGTAGAGTGCCAAGGCATCACAGCTCACAGCAACCTCCAACTCCTGGGCTCAAGCGAGTCTCCTGCCTCCTCCTCCCAAGTAGATGGGACTACAGGTGCCCGCCACAATGCCTGGCTATATTTTTGGTTGCCACCATCATTGTTGTTTGGCGGGTCCAGGCTGGATCCAAACCCACCAGCTCAGGTGTATGTGGCTGGCACCTTAGCCGCTTGAGCCATAGGTGCTGAGCCGTATTTGAGGAATTTAACAATTTCCTCTTTTATCTCTTCCTGAACACAACTACCATTCAGCATCAGGTTGTTTAATTTCCATGCCTGTGTGTGGGGATGAATGTTTTTATTGGACTTGAGTTCCATCTTTATAGCCTTGTGGTCTGAGAAGTGACAAGGTACAATTTGTATTCCTTTAATTTTTCTGAGGTTGATTTGTATCCTAGGATGTGATCTATGTTGGAGTATGTGCCATGGGGTAATGAGAAAAATGTATATTCTTTTGCTTTGGATATGTTCTTGGTTTTTGGTATGTTCTAGTGTCATGTTCAAGTCCTTTGTATCTTTGTTTACTTTCTGTTTAGGAGACCTATCTAGTTCTGTCAGAGGTGGGTTAAATTCCCCAGATATTATGGTGTTATAGGCTAACATATTTCTCAGACACCTCAAGGTCTATTTCATAAATCTGGGACCATTTAAGTGGTCTATTTCATAAATCTGGGAGCATTTAAGTTAGGTGCATAAACATTTAAGTTGGAAATGTCTTCTTGTATGGGTCCATTGACTAGTATGAATTGCCCATCTTTGTCTTTCTTAACTTTCAGTTGCTTTGAATCCACTTGTTTCTGAAAATAAGATTGCAACCCCTCATTTCTTCTCATTTTCATTTCCTTGAAATACTGTTTTCCATCCTTGACCCTGAGCTTTGATTTGTCCTTCAAGTCTAGGTGTGTCTCCTGTGGACAGCATATAGATTTTTTTTTTTTAATCTAATCAGCCCGCTTATGCCTCTTTAGTGAAGAATTCAATCCATTGACATTAATTCAGATAATTGATAAGTGTGGTAGAATTTTATTCATCTTGTTGGGAGAAAATCTGTTGTGTGTTTTTATCCTCCATACAATGTAGAAACTAACTTTTGGCCTTTAGTTGCTTGGTGTTTACTCTGGTGGTGATCCATTGTGGTGTTCAGTGTTGAGAATAGATGTATTTCCAGTAGAGCTAGTCATGTTGTGGAGAATTTCCTCAGTGCTTGTATATCCACAAAGGTTTTGATTTCTCCATCAATTTTGAAGCTTAGTTTATCAGGATGCAAAATTCTAGGCTGAAAACTGTTTTGTTTAAGAGTGTTGAAAGTTGATGTCCATGATCTTTTTGCTTGGAAAGTTTCAGTTGAGAAATCTGCTGTTATCTTAATGGCTCTGCCTTTGTAGGTCAGTTGGTGCTTACTCTTAACCGCTTGCAGAAATTTCTCCTTTGTCTTAACTTGGGACAGGTTCATTATAATATGTCTTGGAGATGCTCTGTTAGAGTTGAGATGACCCAGGGTTTGATGTACATCTGAAAGGAGTGTGTCCATGATCTTTAGTTACATTTGGGAAGTTTTCATTTCTGATTGTCTCTAGTAGGGCTTCCATATGTTTGGGACCATCTTCTTACCCTTCAGGGATTCCTATTTGTCATAAGTTTGATCATTTCATGGAGTCTCATAGTTTTCTAAGAGCCTGTTCTGTTTTTTCTCTTTTTTCTGTGTCTGTAACCACCTGGTTTAACTTGAAAACTATCCTCTAGTTCTTTCTTTTCCGTGTTATAATTATTTTTTTTGATATTTTCTACTGCATCTTTACAATCTCTGATTATCTTTATCATTTCCTTAAGCTTTGACATATCCTTTCTGTATTCTACATATTTCTCATCTGAGTTTTGGTTCTGTCTTTCCATTTTCTGATCCATTCTCTTTATTGTCTTAATCATCAATATTTTAAATTCCATTTCTGTCAAATCCATTAACTCTTTATAGGAGGAGTCTTGTGTAAAAACTGCCTCATTGCTCTGTTTTGGGTTTTCATGGTGGCTGAATTTTTCTTTTGGTTCCTCCTCATGTGTGCTTTCTTCTTCGTCTTCTTTTTTATTGAAGATTCATTGAGGGTACAAGATACCAGGTTACACTGATTGCATTTATTAGGTAAAGTCCCCCTTATACTTATGTCTTCTGCCAAAAGTTGTGTCACACACCAAGACCCCACCCTTCCCTCCTTCCCTCACTGCCTTCCTCTTCCCCCATTCCCCTCCCTCCTTGCCTATCTCTACTCTTCCTTTTTCCCACTCCTCCACCATTTTTTTCTCTCTCTCTGCTCTCCCCTTCCTGCACCCCCCACCATAAACTAGGTCATTAATTGTCCTCATATCAAAATTGAGTACATAGGATTCATCCTTCTCTATTCTTCTGATGCTGTACTGAGAAGAATGTGTTGTAATTCCATCCAGGTTAATACAAAGGATATAAAGTCTCCATCTTTTTTAGTGGCTGAATGGTATACCATGGTATACATATACCACAGCTTGTTACTCCATTCCTAGGTTGGTGGCTTGTTTCCACATTTTGGTGATTGTAAACTGAGCTGCAATAAACAGTCTAGTGCAAGTGTCCTTATGATAAAAGGATTATTTTTTTCTCTAAGTGGATGCCCAGTCATGTGATTGCAGGATCAAATAGGAGGTCTAGCTTGAGTTCTTTGAGGGTTCTCCATACTTCCTTCCAAAATGGTTGTATTAGGAGCACCTTCTGTGTGACCAGTCACAGTGAGAGTGGGGAGAGAAGACTCCGGGCATATCTGGCTGGTGAATTTTACCCAGAGGCTGTCCTTTTGTGACCCAGGAATTCAGCAAGAGACTTCTAGACCCCACGAGGAGGACAGAAGTGGTGGGAAAATGGTAAGTAGTGGGTGCCTGTTCATTCAGTCATAGGCTGCCTGCAGCTGTACGTATAGCAACAGCGAGACTGCAAGCAGGAAGAGCCTTGCCTGGGGGCTGTTTTGATTTTTCTGGACTTGGGCACTCCATTGAACTGCTTTGGGAGACATTGGGCAGGCGTGCAGATGACTTTGGGCACTGTCTGGGGACCTGGACTGAGCCACAGAGCTGATAAGAAGCTAATGCCGTTCGGCTGTGGGCTGCCCTCACAGCAATTGTGGGGGAGCTACCCCTGTATGTTGCAGCATGGGGATAGGCCAGGAGACCTTGGGCAAGTAATATAGTGACTGAGCTGCCCAAAGGCAGGACTGAGACACTTGGGAAGTGCAGAGATCCAAGCTTTTGGCAGATTAGCATCCTTGGCCCTCAGGGACATTGAGGGAAACTGGATTTGGCACACTGCATAAGAAGGCAGCCATGCCAAGAGAGATCCCAGGGATAAGTGCTTTCCTTGGAAAGCTTCTGCTTGACCAACATGCACAGTCTGAAGCATCTTTTAAGTGGGCTGAGGAGACATTTGGGCTCCTAAGCCTGTGGGGTCTATGAAATAAACTGAGGCCTCTAGTCTCCATCTTGTATAGCTGAATCAACATTGGGGTTAACTTCTCATTCCTGAGAAGATCACCTGCTGCCTGGACAATATTTACCAATATATATACTGTTTAGTTTTTTGGGTTTTTTTTTTTAATTTCAACATTTTTTTTCACATTTTCCTTTTTTCTTTCTATTCCTTTTTTCATTATTCTAGTTTAAATAAAATCTTCCATTTTTGCCTTCTTTAATAATTAGAATTTAATTTTTGCCAGTGTTTCTGCCTCTATTAATTTTTTTACCCCCAATTTTATCCTATTCTTGTTTTTGCTTGTTTGTTATGGTTTGATTTATAGTATTTTTGTCTTTCCTCTCTACCTGGTGGAGGTGAGTACTGTGTCTGGGCCAGCTGGCAAAGAACTGTTGACTTCAAGGTAATAACCCAACCCAGAACCCCCCAGAGGTTGGGGGTCCTTAAAGGTGCATGATAGTACCCTATATACATGTATGTTATTCCTGTTTCTTTCTTTTGGTGTCTTTCTTCTTTTTGTTAGTATTTCCTTTTACTCACCCCCTCTTATTTCTCTCTCTATCTATTTTTTAAAAATCTGTTTTCCCTTCTTGCTCCTCAGTCTTCTCATCCTTCTGGTTTTGCACCAGAAGGACTCACTAAAACTTTAGGCCAGTGGCATAAGAAGTTAGAGCAAAAAGAAGTCAAAGGAAAATTAGGGTAAGGAAACAGATAGAAGAAAGCACTTATGAAGAAGAATCAGCAGAAAAATCCTGGCAACATGAAATGCCAGTCCAGAGTAACCCCTTCTAGGGATCACAAGGTAGTTACAGCAGAGGATTTGTCCCATAAGAAATGTTAGAAATGACATACGGGGAATTTAGAATACATATGATGAAAATAATGAAGGAAATTGCTGAGAAAATGGAAAACAACCAAAAAACAATGAAAGAAATTGCTGAGAAAGTGGATAATAACCAAATGACAATTTAAAAACAGAATCAAAAAATAGATGAATGATACAACGAATACAGAAAGGATATAGCAGAGTTGAAAGAACTGAAGCAGTCAATTAGGTAATTCAAAGATGTAATGGAAAGCATTAACAACAGATTAGACCATGCTGAAGTAAGAATCTCAGAGGTAGAGGATAAAGCTCTTGAGATAACCCAGACAGTTCAAGTGGCTAAAAGAAGAGAGAGAAAGCAGAACGTTCACTGATAGAATTGTGGTACTCTATGAAGCATTCAAACATATGAGTTATAGGTATCCCAGAAGGAGAAGAAGAATGCCCCAGAAAAATGGAAGTCATTCTAGAGAATATTATAAATGAAAATTTCCCAAATATCACTCAAGATTCTGTCATACTCCTTTCAGAGGGATATCAGTCCCCTGGTCACCTCAACTCAAATAGACCTTTTCGAAGGCATATTGTGATGAATTTATCTAAAGTCAAGACAAAAGAAAAGATTTTGCAGGCTGCCAGGAGTAAGCACCAACTGACCTACAGAGGCAAATCTTTCAAAGTGAGTACAGACTTCTCTAACGAAACTTTTCAAGCTAGAAGACAATAGTCATCTATCTTCAACATACTTAAACAGAACAATTTCCAGTCAAAAAGTCTATATCCCACAAAGCTAAGCTTTAAAATTGATGGAGAAATCAAGTCTTTTGTTGCTATGCAAACACTGAGTAAATTGCCACAAGACCAGCTTTACAGGAAATATTTCAACCTGTCCTACACACTGACTATCACAAGGAACTTCAGCAAAGTAAAGACTCAGAAATTAAAGGACAGAACCTAGTTTTCACAATGACGCAAAAGACAAAACTAAGCAAGGGACTTCCACAAAAAATAAGATGAATAGAAGACGATCACACTTGTCAATATCTCAATAAATGTCAATGACTTGAATTTTCTACTGAAGAGGCATAGATTGGCTGATTGGCTGGGGAAAAAAAGCCATCTATTTGCTGCCTGCAGGAAACACATCTCACGTCAAAAGGCAAATTAAAACTCAGAGTTAAGAGTTGGAAATCAATTTTTCAGGCAAATGGAAGTCAGAAGAAAAGAGGGGTTGTGATCTTATTTTCAGATACATGTGGATCTAAAGCCACTAAAGTCAAAAAAGACAATGATGGCCACTTCATATTGGTTAAGATAAAAATACAACAAGAAGATATTTCAATTTTAAATATTTATGCACCCAATTTAAATGCTCCTAGATTCTTGAAACCGATCCTGCTTAGTCTGAGCAATATGACATCCTATAACACCATAATAACAGGGGACTCCTCTTTCTCAGAGCTGGACAGAATCTCCAAACAGACATTAAAGAAAGATATTAGATATTTAAATGAGACCCTAGAACAACTGTGCTTGATAGACATATATAGAACAATCCATCCCAAAGATAAAGAATATGCATTCTTATCGTCCCATGGAACATTCTCCAAAATTGATCATATTCTAGAACACAAAGCAAACCTCAATAGAATCAAAAGAATTGAAATTCTACCTTGCATCTTTTCAGACCACAAGGCACTAAAAGTGGAACTCAACTCCAGCAATAACACTCAACCTCACACAAAG
>NW_003852682.1:897700-899713 GCF_000181295.1 Otolemur garnettii
CTATTGTTTATAATATTTGGCCTGATCTGTTTTCTTGAAATTATCTTTTATTTATAAATATTAGTTGTCTATTTTTTTTGAGACTTTGGAAAAAACAAAATAATAAGAAGAAGTTAACTGATCAAAGTATTCTATAATAGACATAATTCTATCTGACAATGTGAATGTTACTTTCTTTGCATTATTACTATTCTTACTGCTTAAAATTTTGTTGTAGCATTTGTCTGATTTCTTTTCTGAATGTCTTTCTCTTCATTCATTCTTTATGAGGTTTTTGTTCTCAGTCCTTATGTTAAAAATTGTTATTGTCATTAAATTTAGCCTTTTTAATTCTGTGAAGGCAAAAGCAGAAACCTAATATACACATGTATAAGTAAAAAAAAGGTTGTATTTGTTTGCAGTCGCACAAGCAGTGTAAAAGTGTTCCTTTCTCTCCACATCCATGCCAGCATCTGCAGTTTTGAGATTTTGTGATGTGGGCCATTCTCACTAAGGTTAGATGATATCTCAGGGTGGTTTTGATTCACATTTCTCTAATAATTAGGAACAATGAGCATTTTTCCATGTGTTTGCCTTTCGTCTATCTTCTTTAGAGAAGGTTCTATTCATCTCTCTTGCCTAGCAATATATGGGATTGTTGGCTTTTTTCATGTGGATTAATTTGAGTTCTTTATAAATCCTAGTTATCAAGCTTTGGTCTGATTCAAAATATGCAAATATCCTTTCCATTGTCTATTTGTTTTGGTTAGTCTCTCCTTAGCTGTACAGAAGACTTTCAGTTTAATTAAGTCCCATTTGTTTATTTTTCTTTTTGTTGCAATTGTCATGGAAGCCTTCTTTATAAAATCTTCACCCAGGATAATATTTTCCAGTGTTTTTCCTCTTCTTTATTTGAGGATTTTTATTGTTTCATGCCTTAAATTTAAGTCTTTTATCCATCTGGAATCAATTTTTGTAAGTGGAGAAAGGTACAGGTCCAGTTTCAGTCTTTTACATGTGGATATCCAGTTCTCCCAGCACCAATTAGGAATAGGGAGTCTTTCCCCCAGTGTATGTTCTTGTTTGGTTTATTGAGGATTAGGTGAATGTACGATGGTAGTTTCATTTCCTGGTTTTCTATTGCATTTCAAATGTCTACGTCTCTATTTGTGTGCCAGTACCATGTTGTCTTGTCCACTATGGCCTTGTAGTACTGCCTAAGGTCTAGTATGCTGATGTTCCCAGCTTTGTTTTTGTTACTAAGAACTGTCATAGCTATACGGATTTTTTTCTAGTTCCATAAAAAGAGAAACATTATTTTTTCCAAGTCTTCAAACTACAATATTGGTATTTTAATAAGGATGGTATTGAATTGGTAGATTGCTTTGGGAAGTATAGAGATTTTAACAAAGTTGATTCTTCCCAG
The DNA here is from genome assembly GCF_000181295.1 of Otolemur garnettii. NCBI lineage: Eukaryota > Metazoa > Chordata > Mammalia > Primates > Galagidae > Otolemur > Otolemur garnettii. Next base: position 899,106 of record NW_003852682.1, read on the forward strand.
CCATGAGCATGGTATGTTCTTCCATTTGTTAATATACTCTGCTATTTCTTTTCTTAGGGCTTCATAATTTTCTTTGTAGAGACCCATGACCTCTTTAGTGAGGTATATTACTAGGTATTTTATTTTATTTTCTTTGAAGCTATGGTGAATGGAGTTGCAAATGAAGGGAGTTCTTCATTAGCCTCTCATTTTGATTGTTATTGGTGTATACAAAGGCTACTGATTGTGAACATTGATTTTATATCCTGAGACATGACTGTATTTTTGATGACTTCCAAGAGTCTTGTGCTTGAGTCTTTGGGGTTCTCTAGGTATAAGAGCATATCATCAGCAAAGATGGAGAGTTTAACCTCCTCTGCTCCCATTTGGTTGCCTTTTATTTCCTTCTCTTGCCTGATTGTATTGGCTAGAACTTCCAGCATTATGTTGAATAGTAAAGGTGATAGAGGACAACCTTGTCTGGTTCCAGTTCTAAGTGGAAAAGCTTTCAGTTTTACTCCATTCACTAAAATATTAGATCAGTTTAACAAATGTACCATATATGCCTATAGTCTTCAGTGTTCTATATAGAAAAGGATGCTGGATTTTGTCAAATGCTTTTTTTTTTT
>NW_003852682.1:903513-922362 GCF_000181295.1 Otolemur garnettii
CTGGGTTTGGGGTGGAATGTTCTTCCTTTTCCAGTTGCTTAAGATGTCCCATTAAGTTGTTAACTTCCTCCCTTTCTGTTCTTTTGAGGAAGGGTTGTAATGCTATAAATTTCCCTCTTAGGACTTCCTTTGCGGTATCCCAGAGGTTCTGATAACTCATATCTTAATTATCATTATGTTCTAAAAATTTGGTAATTTCCTTCTTGATCTCGTCTTTGACCCATCTATCATTCAGCATTAGGTTATTTAGCTTCCATGTTTTTGTACAAGACTGCGAATTCCTGTTGTTACTGAGTTCAACTTTTATTCCATGATGGTCCGAGAAGATGCATGGAATAATTTCTATTCTTTTAAATTTACTGAGGTTAGACTTATGGCCTATGATGTGAGAAATTTTGGAGTATGTTCCATGGACAGATGAGAATAATGTGTACTCAGTTTTGTTAGGATAAAAAGTTCTATAGATGTCTGTTAGGTCCAAATGTTGGAAAGTTAAATTTAAATCTAAGATTTCTTTCCTCAACTTCTTTTTGGAGGATCTGTGAGATTTTACTTTTCTATTTATAGTTAGTCTGGCCAAAGGTTTATCCATTTTATTTAGTTTTTCAAAAAAAAAACAACTTTTTATTTCATTAATATTCTGAATTATTCTTTTGTTTTCGATTTATTAATCTCTGATTTAATTTTGGATATTTCTTTTCTTCTGTTGGGTTTAGGCTCAGATTGTTCTCCTTTTACTAATTCCATAAGATGGCTTGTGAATTTGTTGATGTGCTCTCTTTCTGTTTTTCAGATGCAGGCATCTAAAGAGATAAATTTTCCTCTCAGGACTGTTTTTTCTGTATCCCATATGTTTTGATTGCTTGTCCCTTCATTGTTGTTATGCTCAAGGAAGTTAATGTTTTCCTTGTAAAGGAGGCCAAGAGCCAGATAACCTCTGAGAAGATGATTTACAGCTGAGGGGTGGACCCTCAGGCCGTTTGTCCACAGGTGTTTCTTGTGGAAGAAGAGCCTAAGCCTTTAGCACATAGTCATTTATTAATTACTCCCCTCACCTGTGTTGTACGGTCTCTATAAAAGGCTAGGGTGGAGGTTGCTCAGGGATACCCTGCAAAGAAAGGCTAGCCTTCATCCTACAAGCTTGTACTTCTAATCCACGTCACACCTGGTTCCTTCTTGTGGTGATCAAGATCAGGGACATAGGGGTCTGAGTGGTTGTGACATTTTGGCGTAGTTGGCAGGGCACAGCAGGATATGGCAGGACACAGCAGGACACAACAGAACACCAGGGAGGGGATCAAAAGGGAAAGTGACACTCAGAAGTAAGTGAAGCCTTTGGTAGACAGTGAGAAGAAGTCCAAAGGGAAACTCCACTCTAGGCAAGTGGGATCTTTGGCCACTCTAGAAGCTAGGGAACCTCACTTGGAATAAGTGAGGTGTTCCATAAATAAGCATAGATATGGGTAACTTTCTGTTTGGGGAGTTGCAAGAAGTAGAAACTGAGGAAGAAGGTAATGTTCAAGCAGAATTTGAAAGTGAGGAGAATAGTGAGGTTCAGTGGGAAGCTGGACCTAAGGAGAACTGGGAATCAAGAGCATATGATACAGATACAAATAAGCAAGTAATTACCTCTTTGGCCACTATGGCTGCTCAAATCAAACAATTGGAAGATCAGGTAAATAGTCTCACCATCAGAAATGCGAACTTAGAGTACCCAATATTGCCCTCAGCACCTCCCTATGTAAATGAACCACCTGTGACTTCTGTTATAAAGGCTGTGTTAGAAGGGCATAGAACTGGTGACTTTGAGTAGGAAGACACTTTAGGGCTTTTTCCAGTTATGGTAACTAATATTCCTACCGATCCACAACACTCTCAAGGGGGCCAGAGTTTTGATCACCATATGATCACCTTTGCAGTTCTGAAAGATTTGCAACAGGCCATAGCACAGTGTGGTATGCAATCCTTGTTTTCTAGAGTACCGTTACAGGGGCTTGTACAAGAACAACAGCTCATTCTTTGACTGGGATACGACAGCCAGAACTGTTCTTGAATCTGGACAGTATTTACAGTTCAAAACTTGGTGGAAGGAGGAGGCTAACCTGATGAGTTGCCAAAAGCAGCAGAGAGGAATCCCTATAACATCAGAACAGCTCACTGGTTCTGATCAGTGGGTGAGGATCCCCAATCAACTTCAGTACAATGACATAGCTGTGGTCCAGACAAGACTCTGTTGTCTTAGGGCCTGGGAAAAGGTTCAGGCTCCTGGAGATACATCTAAATCTTTTATTAAGATAATGCAATCGAGGAATGAACCTTATACCGACTTTCGAGCCTGACTAAAAACTGCAGTAGATAAGGCTGTTGCCCAGCTGTAGCTGAGAGACATGATTTTTCAACGTTTAGCATTTGAGAATGCTAACTCTGAGTGTCAAAAGGTCCTGTGACCTTTGAGAACACAAAACACTCCTGTAGAGAAATATATATATGGGAATGTGCTGATATAGGAATAGAATCCCACAAGGCTAAGTTACTTGCTGCCACTTTCAAAGGGGTCAGTTCGTACCAGCCTAAATGTCATAACTGTGGAAAATTGGGACATAGGAGAAAAGAATGTTCAAAAGGGAAGATCTATAGAAAACACAGTGACCAAAGGACTTATAGCAAATGGAAACCTCCCAGGTTATGTCCCAGGTGTAAGAAAGCACCTCACTGGGTGAGTGAGTGCCACTCTCAGTTTGATAAAAAAAGGAACAGCTGGCTCAGTGCCTGTGGCTCAAGTGGCTAGGGTGCCAGCCACATACACCTGAGGTGGCAGGTTCGAATCCAGCCCGGGCCCACTGGACAACAATGATGGCTGCAACCAAAAAATAGCTGGGCATTGTGGCAGGTGCCTGTGGTCCCAGCTACTTGGGAGGCTGAGGCAGTGGACTCGCTTGAGCCCAGGAGTTGGAGGTTGCTGTGAGCTGCGATGCCATGGCACTCTACCCAGGGGGATAGCTTGAGGCTCTGTCTCAAAAAAAAAAAAAAAAGGAACAGCTTTGCCACCAGGAAACTAGTAGACAGTCCCTGTCCAGGGCTCACAGACAAAAAATTTGGGCCAGGGAATGTACTTATTCACCAGCAACTTCACTCTGTTCATTCTCTTTTACATGCCACCTCAAGCAGTGTTGCTTTGGATTTATCAACATATGATAATGTACTTTTGCTTCCCAGCATGGGAACAAAAGAATTGAAAACAGGAGTGTGTGGTCCTCTGTCCTCAGGTACTGTTGGATTGTTGCTTGGGAAAAGTGAACTAGCACCTCAGGGGATGTTCATTCACGTAGGTGTTATTGATGGTAATTACTCAGGGGAGATACTGATCATGATCTCAGTAAACCAGCCAACTCAAATTTTGGCCAGACAAAAGATTGCTCAATTGCTACTCTTGCCTCGCATTAAGTCACAAGGTACTGGGGAAAAACATACTGGTGAGCCTGGTAATACAAGCCATATTTTCTGGCAAACATCTGTTGATAAGAGTAGGCCTCAGTTAACTCTTACTTTGAAGGATAAAACCTTTACTGGCTTGTTAGACACCGGTGCTGAAGTTTTGGTAATGGCTCTAAATCAGTGGCCCAGGGAATGGCCAAAACAAGTTGTTGATATTACTTTTGTTGGCATCAGAACTCCACACTCAATCTTTCAGAGTATTTTGCCTTTGACCTGCTTGGGGCCTGATAAGTAGAATGCTCAAATCTGACCATATATAGCTGAAATTGCTACTAACTTATGGGTTCGTGATTTGCTCCAGCAATGAAATACTGTGATAACCATACCATTCCCTCACGTTAATTCCTTGCAAATGTCAAATTTAGCATAGAGGCCACTGCCCTGAAATATGCTTTCAGGTTATCCTGGAAGAGTGGTAATCCAGTGTGAGTTGACCAGTGGCCGTTAACTATGGAACAACTGGATGTTTTAAAATTAATAGTTCAGGAGCAATTGGAACAAGGGCACATAGAGCCATCTAGCAGCCCATGGAACTCTCCGATTTTTGCGATAAAAAATAAATCAGGCAAATGGAGAATGCTCACTGACCTTCACAAAGTTAAAAAAACTATTATACCCATGGGACCCCTACAATTAGGACTTCCTTTACCCTCTATGGTTCGTTTCAATTGGCATTTGTATGCTATTAACTTAAAGGATTGTTTCTTCACCATATACCTACATCCTGAAGACTGACCACATTTTGCTTTTTTGGTTCCTGTCTATAATCATCAGAAGCCTCCCCAGTGTTACCAGTGGAAGGTTCTGCTACAAGGTATGATGAATAGTCCTACATTGTGTCAACAGTTTGTTGATCAACCATTACAGATTTTTAGAAGGAGATACTCTACAGCCTACATTATTCATTATATGGATGACATCTTATTGGCACATCAGAGTTTCACAGTTTTACAGGACATGTTTGATCAAGCGATATGTATATTAAAGTCTTATGGTCTTCAGATTCCTTTAGAAAAGGTGCAAACTACAGCTTCTTATAATTATTTAGGATATAAATTGACTCAAACTCAAATTCTTCCACAACATGTTCAACTCTGATTGGATTCCCTGTCTACTTTAAATGACTTTCAAAAGCTATTAGGCTATGTTAATTGGTTACATTCTATTTTAGGAATTCCAACCTATGTTTTGTCTATTCTTTTCAAAATTCTGTAAGGACCTTTCGACGTAAATAGTACTTGTTCACTCACTCTGGAAGCTAAGGAAGAACTGCAACTAATTGAAACGGAGTTTGCATCAAAACAATTAGATAGGTTTCCAATTGAGCTAATATTATAGCCACTAGTCATTCCCCAACCAGAGTTATTTATCAAGTAGATACTCTCTTACGATGATTGTTCTTTCCTAACAGAACTACACAAAAATTGCAACAATACTTAGATAAAATTTGTGAGTTGGTTGCTAAGGGTAGAAATTGAATTTGCCAACTTTCAGGTTATGATCCTTATTCTATTATTGTTCCTTTCACAGAAAAGAAAATTCAACTCAATTTTCAATTATCACTATTGTGGCAAATTGATTTTGCATCCCGTATAAGCTCAATTAGTAATGAATATCCCAATTACAAAAGATTTCAGTTTTTAAAGCTTAATGCGAAAATGCTCCGTAAGAAATTTCAACTTACAAGAACTCAGTCTCAGAAGATTCTTTCTAATTTCCCTTCTTGTTCTAGGATACATTTACCTCCCTTCTTGGAAGGAACCAACCCTAGGGGATAAGCAGAAAATCAGATATGGCAGATGGATGTGACCATTGTCTCATCCTTTGGTAGACTGAAACATGTACATCACTCTATAGATACTTTCTCTCATTTCTCTTGGGCTACTGCTTTACTGGGAGAAAGGACTCACCATGTCATTCAACGTTTGTTAGAGTGCTTTAACATTATGGGTACCCCTAAACCTATTAAAACTGATAATGCACCTTCTTATTCTACTCACAAATGAAATACTTTCCTATCTTTTTGGAATATTCAATTATCTCATGGTATTCCTTATAAATCTCAAGGACAAGCCATCATAAAACATTGAAAGATATGTTAGATAAACAGAGAGGGGGAGAGGATATTCTCCCCTTGAATAATAGTCCTAGGTATATGCTCACTAGAGCTCTTTTCACTCTCAATTTTCTGAATCTCAGCAATGACAAAAAGACAGCTGCAGAACACCATTGGACATCTCTCATTCATTCACCATCCTCTCCAATACAACAACCTATTTTTTATAAAGAAAAAAAAAAACGTGACATGTCAGAGTGGAAGCCTGGTTATGTACTGCATTGGGGTCAAGGTTTTGCCCATATTATTACAGAAAATCAAGAGATGCAGTGGTTACCAGCCCACTGGATTAAGCCTCAACATGAGCAGGAAATCTTGACAACACCCTAACAAATTTGTTTTCACTAACTTTTCTTTTATTCACAGGACCATAGCCTAGGTAATTTCATAATAGAGAAACCCTGGATCAATCTCCTCTGTAGGAACTCTAGCTGCCTCTCCCATATCACCGTCCATTATTAGCAGGAAGCAGTTAAGAGCAGTCAGCATCATTTTTCCCTAAAAGGCAGTTGGAACTTCTGTGCAGAGTGGGAAGATTGATACAGGATTTCATTATTTGAGGCTGTATATTAAGCCCCAGGCAAGCTTAGGATGCATCTTCTAAACCTTGGAAGGTTATGACAATAAAGACCTCAAACAGCAGGCTTTAAGGTAAGGTTATTTTGGTATCGGCCAAGGTAAGAGAATTTCACTTATAGGATTTATATCTGTTTTAGCTGATCTTTACTTAAGGTTATACTACTCTTTGGAAAGGGTCTGAGTTTGGTACAACCCTTTCCCCACCTAATATAACTTCGGTGGTCGTTATGGGTCAGCCTGTAGCACATGCTTGGGTGGTGATTAGCACAAAGGGGACAGGTTTTCCCCTATGCCTAGTTTGGCTAAATTAGTTTCCTTTATAACTGGATTAGCTCCGTTGGTGTATTTTTGTTATACTTATATACCCTTTTGTTTCTTTTCTTCTTTTTCAAATTTTTTTATTAGATCATAATTGTGTACATTAATTCTATCATAAGATACAGTGTGTTGCTTCCATATGTAGTTTGGAAAACTCTCATCCAACTGGCTAACATAGCCATCATGTCTTTTTCATAATTGTTGTGTTAAGACATTTATATTCAACCTTTAGACAAATTCACATGTACCCTCAGAATGGGAAAAGATATTTGCTGGTTATGCTTCTGACAAAGGTCTTATAACCCTTTTGTTTCTTTTACTTAACAAGAAGGAAAGCTCCTCAGTGAGGATAATGGCTGAAATAACCAACAACAGATGTTCTCCCTTGGCTATCCAGAACTGTCTTTAATACACTAAAGAGGGGAAATGTAGAGGACACCAAGAGCCAGATGACCTCTGAGCAAGATGATTTACAGCTGGGGGGTGGACCCTCAGGCCATTTGTTCGCAGATGTTCCTTGTGGAAGAAGAGCCTGAGCCTTCAACACATAGTTATTTGTTAATTACTCCCCTCACCTGTGTTGTACGGTCTCAATAAAAGGCTAGTGCTGAGGTTGCTCGGGGCTACCCTACAAAGAAGGGCTAGCCTGCCTCCTACAAGCTTGTACTTCTAATCCACATCACCCCTGGTTCCTTCCTGTGATGATCGAGACAAGAGCCATAGGGGCCAGAGGGGTTGCAACATTTCCTCTTTTATTTCTTCCTGCACTCAACTGTCTTTCAGTATAAGGTTATTTAATTTCCAGTCTTTGTGTGGGGTTGAACATTTTTGTTGGAGTTGAGTTCCACCTTTAATGCCTTGTGGTCTGAGAATGTACAAGGTAAATTTTCAATTCTTTTGATTCTGTTGAGGTTTGTTTTGTGGCCTAGAATATGATCAATTTTGGAGAATGTTTCATGGGCCCATGAGAAGAATGTATATTATCTTTGGGATGGAGTGTTCTATATACATCTATCAAGCACAGTTGTTATAGGGTCTCATTTACTTATATATTTGTTTAATTTCTGTTTAGAGGATCTGTCCATATCTGTAAGAGGAGTGTTAAAGTTCCCTGTTATTATTGTGTTATATAATGTCACATTGCTCAGACTAATTAAGGTCTGTTTCAAGAATCTGGGAGCATTTAAGTTGGGTTCATGAATATTTAGAATTGAAATGTCTTCTTGTTGTATTTTTCCCTTGACCAATATGAAGTGTCCATTTTTGTCTTTTTTCCTTTAATTGCTTTAAATTCATATGTATCTGAAAATAAGATTCCAACCCCTCTTTTCTTCTGAGTTCCATTTACCTGAAAAATTGTCTTCCAACCCTTAACTCTGAGTTTTAATTTGTCTTTTGAGGCTAGGTGGGTTTCCTGCAGAGAGCATATGGATAGCTTGTGTTTTATAATCCAAACAGCCATTCTGTGCCTCTTCTATGGGGAATTATAGCATGAGATAATTTGTAGGTGTGGAAGCATTCTTTTCTTCTTATTTTATAGAAGTCCATTGCTTAGTTTTATCTTTGGCATCATTGTGGAAGCTAGTTCTGTCCTTTTATTTCTGGGTACTTACTTTGCTGGTGCTACATTGTGAAGGTCAGTGTGCAGAACAGGTGGAAGTATTTCCTGTAGAGCTGATCCTGTTGTACCACATTTCCTCAATATTTGCATATCAGTAAAAGATTTGATTTCTCCATCAGTTTTAAAAATTAGCTTTGCAGGAAATAGAATTCTGCACTGGAAATTATTTTGTTAAAGTACATTAAAAGTAGATGACTATTATTTTCTAGCTTGAAAATTTCATTAGAGAAGTCTGCAGTCATCCTGATGGACTTGTCCCTATAGGTTAATTGGTGCTTATTCTTGGCAGCTTGCAGAATATATATATATTTTTTGCCTTGACTTTGGACAGGTTCATCACAATGTGTCTTGGAGAATCTCTATTTGAGTTGAGATGATCTGCGTTCCAATATCACTCTGAAAGGAGTGTGTCAGAATCTTTGGTGATATTTGGGGGATTTACATTTATTATATTCTCTAATATGACTTCCATTCCTCTGAAGCATTCTTCTTTCCCTTCTGGGATACCTCTAACTTGTATGTTTGAATGCTTCATAAAGTTCCATAATTCTGTCAGTGAACGTTCTGCTTTCTCTCTCTTCTTTTCTGCCTCTTTAACTGAGTTATCTTAAGAGCTTTGTCCTCTACGTCTGAGATTCTTTATTCTACATGGTGTAATCTGTTGTTGATACTTTATATTGCATCTGGAAGTTCCCTAAATGACTGCTTCAATTCCTTCAGCTCTGCTATATCCTTTCTATGGTCTTCATATTGCTCATCTCTTATTTGATTCTGCTTTTGGACTTCCTTTAGGTTATTTTCCACATTCTCAGCAATTTCCTTCATTGTTTTCATCATCTGTATTTTAAATTACCCTCTGTCATTTCTAACATTTCTTTATAGGTGGAATTGTCTGCAGTAGCTACATTATGGTCCCTTGAGGGGGTTGCTCTGGACTGTTTTTTCATGTTGCCAGAATTTTTATGCTGATTCTTCTTCATTAGTGTTTTCTTTTATATGTTTCCTTGCCCTAATTTTCCTTTCACTTCCTCTTACTCTTCAAGTTACCATTCCTCTGTCCTAGATTTTGATGAGCTTTTTTGGTATATGGCTAAAAGCATGAGAAGATTGAAGAGCAAGAAGGAACAAAAAGATTAGGGGGAGGAGCAAGATGGTGGCCTACTAACAGCTTCCTTGCAACTGGTCACAGTGAGTCCAGGGAGAGGAGACTACAGGTATCTCTGGCTGGTGGTATTGGCCCAGAAACATCCCTTTGGAGACACAGGGAATCAGTGAGGGACTTCTGGACCCCATAAGGAGGACAAAAGCAGTGGAGAACTGGAAAGTGTTTTCCTGTGTTTGTTTTGTCTAATCCCACCAGCAGCTATAAATATGGCAGCTGTGAGTTTGCAAACTGGAAAGGCCTTACCTGTGAGCTGTTTGGGTATTTTTATTTTTTGGACTTGGCATTCAGTTGAGCTACCTTGGGAGAGCTTGGGCAAGAGAGTGAAGGACTTTAAGCATTATTTACAGCCCTAGACTGAGCCGCTGAGCTGGACGGAGCTAATAGTGCTTGGCTGTGGGCCTTGCGGAGCCATTGTGGGAGAACTACCCTGGCAAGCTCTGCCCTCAGGGTCACAGAACAGGGATCGGGTGGGAGCAAGTGATCTAGTGACTGAGCAGCCTAAAGGTGGGGACTGAGATGCCTTGCAGCCTTGGCCGTCAGGGGCATACTGTGAGATCAGTTTAGGCACACTGGGTAAGTAGACAGCCACTTCAGGAGTGATCCCAGCAACAAGTGCTGTCCCGGGAAAGCTTCTGCTTAGCCCAGATTGGCAGTTTAAAGTGCCCTTTAAGCCGGCTGAAGTGAGATTTAGGGTCTCCACCCTACGTGGTTTGAGAAATCAGCAGAGGCCTCCAGTATCCATCTCTCATCAGCCCTATCAGCTGTGTGATTAACATCTCATACCTCAGAAGACCACCTGTTGCCCAGACAATATTCAGCAAGATATATATAGTGCTTTATTTTTTTCCTTTTTTTTCCTTTTTTTGTTTGTTTTTCTTTTTTTTCAATTTCAACATTTTCCTTATAGATTTTTATTTTCATTCTTCATTTTTCTAGTTTTAATACAATTTTTCATTATTGTTCTTTTTCAACAATTAGAACTCCATTTCTGCTATAGTGTTTCTACACCTATTATTTGGCCTTTTGCCCAATTTTATCCCAAAAGAAACTGCTTTTTTTGATTTTATTTATAGCATTTTTGTCTTTCCTCTCTACTTGGTGGAGGTGGGGTACTGTGTCTGAACAGGCTAGCAAAGAGCTATTGACCTCAAGGGAGCAACCCAACCTGGCACCTCCAGAGGTTGGGGGTCACTAAAGTTGGGTCAAAGTACCCTACTGTACACCTATATTGCTCCTTTATCCCTCTTTCTGTGCCTCTCTTCTCTTCATTAATATTCCCTCTTACCTACCCCCTCTCCTATTGCTTTTTTCTCCCCCCCCCCTTTTTTTCTCTTTTTTCTCTTCCTGCTTTTCAATCTTCTTACCCTTCTGGTCCTGTATAGGAACCTAGTCCAGAGGCACAGGAACTTACATAGCAAGAGGGAGTGAAAGGAAAATTAGGTCAAGGAAGCAGATAAGTCACTCCTGAGGAAGAACCAGCAGAAAAATCTTGGCAATATGAAAGAATAGTCCAGAGAAACCCTCCCAAGGGAATGTGAGGTAGCTACTGCTGAAGATTCCACCCATAAAGAAATGTTAGAAATGACAGAAAAGGAATTTAGAATAAAGATGATGAAAACAATAAAGGAAATGATAGAAAATAAGCAAAAGGAAATCTAAAAACAGAATCAAATGAGAGATGAATGATATGAAGAATATAGAAAGGATATAGGAGAGCTGAAGGAACGGAAGCAGTCACTTAAGGAACTTAAAGATGCAATAGAAAGTATCAACAGCAGATTAGACCACGCAGAAGAAAGATTCTCAAAGGTAGAGGACAAAGCTCTTGAGATATCTCAGATAGTAAAAGAGGCAGAAAAGAAGAGAGAGAAAGCAGAACGTTCACTGTCTGAATTGTGGGACTATATGAAGCATTCAAACATATGAGTTATAGGTATCCCAGAAGGGGAAGAAGAATGCCCCAGGGGAATGGAAGTCATACTTGAGAATATTATAAATGAAAAATTCCCAAATATCACTAAAGATTCTGACACACTCCTTTCAGAGGGATATCGGACCCCAGGTCACCTCAACTCTAACCGAACTTCTCCAATACACATTGTGATGAACCTGTCCAAAGTTAAGATAAAAGAAAAGATTCTTTAAGCTGCCAGAGTAAGTGACAGTTGAGCTAAAGGGGCAAATCCATCAGGGTGACTTCAGACTTCTCTAATGAAACTTTTCAAGCCAGAAGGCACTGGTCATCTACCTTTAATCTACTTAAACAGAACAATTTCCAGCACAGAATTCTATATCCTGCTAAGCCAAGCTTTAAAATTCATGGAGAAATAAAAATCATTTACTGATATACATTGAGAAAATTTGCCACAACAAGACCAGCTCTACAGGAAATACTTCAACCCGTTCTACACGCTGACCATCACAATGGATCAACAGCAAAGTAAGAACTCAGAAATTAAAGGACAGAACCTAACTTCCACCATGATTCAAAAGATAAAACTAAGCAATGGACTCTCACAAAATAAGATGAATACAACACTACCACACTTATCAATTATCTCAATAAATGTCAATGGCTTGAATTCCCCACTGAAGACGCACAGATTGGCTGACTGGATTAAAAAACACAAGCCATCCATTTACTGTCTACAGGAAACACACCTAGCTTCAAAAGAAAAGTTTAAACCCCGAGTTAAGAGTTGGAAGACAATTTTTCAGGCAAACGGAATTCAGAAGAAAAGAGGATTTGCAAACTTATTTTCAGATACATATGGATTTAAAGCAACTAAAGTCAAAAAAGACAAATATGGTCACTTTATACTGGTCAAGGGAAAAATACAACAAGAAGACATTTCAATTTAATGCACCCAATTTAAATGTTCCAAGATTTTTGAAGCAGACATTGCTCAGTCTGAGCAATATTACATCCTATAATACCATAATAACAGGGGACTTCAATACTCCTTTTACAGAGCTGGACAGATCCTATAAACAGAAGTTAAACAAATATATCAAGGACTTAAATGAGACCCTAGAGCAATGGTGCTTGATAGACGCATATAAAGCACTCCATTCCAAAGATAAAGAATATACATTCTTCTCATCACCCCATAGAACATTCTCCAAGATTGATCATAAACTAGGACACAAAACAAACCTCAACAGAATAAAAAGAAATGAAATTTTATCTTGTATCTTCTCAGACCACAAGGCATTAAAGGTGGAACTGAACTCCAACAAAAACCTTCAACCTCACACAAAGGCATGGAAATTAAACAACCTTATGGTGAATGACAGTTGGGTTCAGGGAAAAATAAAAGAGGAACTTCCTTGAGCACAAGAATAATGATGACACAAGCTACCAAAACCTGTGGGATATAGCAAAAGAAGTTTTGAGATAAAAATCTATTGCTTTAGATGCCTACATTCAAAAAACAGAAAGAGAGCATGTCAACAAATTCACAAGCCATCTTATGGAATTGGAAAATGAAGAACAATCTAAGCCTAAACCCAGCAGAAGAAGATAAATACCCAAAATTAAATCAGAGATCAATGAAATTGAAAACAAAAGAATCATTCAGAAAATTAATAAAACAAGGAGTTGGTTTTTTGAAAAAATAATTAAAATAGATAAATCTTTGACCAGACTAACTAGAAATAGAAGAGTAAAATTTCTAGTAACCTCAATCAGAAATGATAAAGAGGAAATTAGAACTGATGCCACAGAGATATAAGAGATTATCTCTGAAAACTACAAAAACTCTATGCTCTGAAATTTGACAATGTGAAGGAAATGGATCAATATTTGGAACCACACCCTCTCCCTAGACTTAGCCAGGAAGAAACAGAGCTCCTGAACAGGCCAATTTCAAGCACTGAGATTAAAGAAACAATAAAAAATCTTCCTACCAAAAAATGCCCTGGTTTAGATGGCTTCACACCAGAATTCTATCAAATCTTCAAGGAAAAGCTTATTCTCATACCCCAGAAATTATTCCAAAAAATTGAGGAGGAAGGAATCTTCCCCAACACATTCTATGAAGCAAACATCACCCTGATACCAAAACCAGGAAAAGACCCAACTAAAAAGGAGAATTTCAGACCAATTTCACTAATGAATATGGATGCAAAAATTCTCAACAAAATCTTAGCCAATAGATTACAGCTTATCATCAAAAAAATCATACATCATGATCAAGTAGGTTCATCTCAGGGATGCAAGGTTTGTTTAATATATGCAAGTCTATAAACGTTATTCACTGTATCAACAGAAGTAAAACCAAAGACTATATCTGATCCTCTCAATAGATGCAGAAAAAGCATTCAATAAAATCCAGCATCCTTTTTCTAATTAGAACACTCACAAGTATAGCATACATGGCACATTTCTGAAACTGATTGAAGCTATCTATGACAAATTCACAGCTAATATTTTACTGAATGGAGTAAAACTGAAAGCTTTTCCTCTCCTAACTGGAACCAGAAAAGGTTGTCCTCTGTCACCATTACTATTCAACATAGTGCTGGAAGTTCTAGCCAATACAATTAGACAAGACAAGGAAATGAAGGGCATCCAAATGGGAGAAGAGGAGGTTAAACTCTCCCTTTTTGCTGACGATATGATCTTATACTTAGAGAACCCCAAAGACTCAACCACAAGACTCCTGGAAGTTATCAAAAAATTCATTAATGTCTCAGGATACAAAATCAATGTCCACAAGTCAGTTGTCTTTGTATATGCCAATAACAGCCAAGATGAGAGGCAGATTAAGAACACAACTCCCTTTACCATGGCTTCAAATAAAATGAAATACCTAATAATATACCTAACAAAAGAGGTGAAGTACCTCTATAAAGAAAATAATGAAACTTTAAGAAAGGAAATAGCAGAGTATATTAACAAATGAAAGAACATACCATGCTTATAGCTGGGAAGAATCAACATTGTTAAAATGTCTATACTTCCCAAAGCAATCTACCTATTCAATGCCATCTCTATTAAAATACCAACATCATACTTTCAAGATTTGGAAAAAATGATTCTGCATTTTGTATGGAACCAAAAAAAATATCATATAGCTAAGACAATTCTTAGTAATAAAAATTAAGCTAGAGGCATCACCATATCAGATTTTAGGCTGTACTACAAAGCCATAGTGGTCAAGACAGCATGCTACTGGCACAAAAATAGAGACATAGACATTTGGAATCGAATAGAAAATCAGTAAGTGAAACTAACATCTTACAACCACCTAATCTTCAATAAACCAAATAAAACATAACTTGGGGGAAAGTCTCCCCTATTCAATAAATGGTGCTGGGAGAACTGGATATCCACATGTAGAAGACTGAAACTGGACCTACACCTTTCCCCACTCACAAAAATTGATTCAAGATGGATAAAGGACTTAAATTTAAGGCATGAAACAATAAAAATCCTCAAAGAAAGTATAGGAAAAACTCTGGAGATATCAGCCTGGGGAAAGACTTCACGAAGAAGACTGCCATGGCAATGGCAACAACAACAAGAATAAACAAATGAGACTGAAACTGAAAAGATTCTGTACAACTAAGGAGACAACAACCAAAGCAAATAGACAACCTACACAATGGGAAAGGATATTTGCATATTTTGAATCAGACAAAAGCTTGATAACTAGGATCTATAGAGAACTCAAATTAATTCACATGAAAATAGCCAACAATCCCATATATCAATAGGCAAGAGACATGAATAGAACCTTCTCTAAAGAAGACAGACAAATGGATAACAAACATATGAAAAAATGCTCATCATCCCTAATTATTAGAGAAATGCAAATCAAAACCACCCTGAGATACCATCTAACCCCAGCGAGAATGGCTCACATCACAAAATCTCAAAACTGCAGATGCTGGTGTGGATATGGAGAGAAGGAAACAGTGTTACACTGCTTTGCTGGTGGGACTGCAAACTAATACAACCTTTTGGAAGGAAGTATGGACAACCCACAAAGAACTCAAGCTAGACCTCCCTTTGGATCCTGCAATCCCATTACTGGGCATCTACCCAGAAGGAAAAAAATCCTTTTATCATAAGGACACTTGCACTAGACTGTTTATTGGAGCTAAATTTACAATTGCCAAAATGTGGAAACAGCCTAAATGCCCACCAACCCAGGAATGGATTAACAAGCTATGGTATATGTATAACACGGAATACTATTCAGTCATTAAAAAAATGGAGACTTTACAGCCTTTGTACTAACATGGATGGAAGTGGAACACATTATTTTTAGTAAAGCATCACAAGAATGGAGAAGCATGAATCCTATTTACTCAATTTTTATATGAGGAACATTAATGGCAATTAATGACATGGTGGGAGTGGGGGAAGGGAAGAGCAGAGAGAGGAAGGAGGGAGGAGTGGGAAAGGGATTAGCAGAGAGAGGGAAGGAGAGAGGGGGTGGGGTCTTGGTGTGTGCCCTTTTGGGGGCAAGACACGATTGTAAGAGGGACTTTACCTAACAAATGCAATCAGTGAAACCTGGTTTTTCATACGCTCAATGAATCCCCAACAATAAATTAAAAAAAAAAAAACTACATGAAGTGGAGTTGAAGAATTTAAGGAGAAATTTACAGAGGTATACAACTTACTATAAACTGTGTAAAAAAAAATCAGATGCACTAATGCAGGCATCCTCAAAGTACGGCCCACGGGCCACATGTGGCTCACTGAGGACATTTATCTGGTCCGCCAGGTGTTTTTGCCAATGCTGCCTGTCCTGCTTAGCAGCCAACTCGTCCTGGGGCCTGCAATCTGGCCCTCCTATGTTCTGAGGGGCAGTGAACTGGCACCCTGTTTAAAAAGTTTGAGGAGGGGCGGAGCCAAGATGGCAGACTGCAGCCAGCTTTTTACAGAAGCTTGCATCCAGAAGGCGGATGAAAGGACAGAAGCTTAGCAAATTAGCTGATGGTTTGGAGCAGAGACAAGAGAGAAGATTGAAGAGCATACTTCAACCTTCCTGAGGCGAGCTGCGACCCCAAAAATACAACCAAAAGGTACAAAATCCACCACCAAGCGGACGGGAGTTCCCTCCCCCACAACAAGGGCTCGCAGTTTACTCCATGCAAACAAGCAAGCAGAGTTCAAACTTCCTCCCACTCTATTCCACGGGAGAGACCACCTAAAAACTGGACCTCCTACCCCTGCTGGCGTGCCACGGCACCCTCTGGCCAGACATAAAACTGTAAAACTGTAAAAATCTGTATATATTCCCCACCTGCAACATTGAACTGCGAGGAGTCCCCACCCACCCACTCCGAGATCTGGAGGTTTATTACCTATGGAGTCCTGATTCTTGGGCATCTCCTTGAGAGAAGTGGAGGGGGAAAGGGCTGGTGCTATTCTGTGCTGACTGTGGTGCGGGCATGACAAAAGGAGAGTCAGCTCGAGGGACGCCAGTGCAGAGACAGTGGCATCCTGATCGGCACGCCATCCCGGACAGCAGCCACAGGCAGGGCGCACTTAACTTTCTTGGGTGGAGCCCCAGCCCTCAGGGGGCTAATGGGGCTGAGACAAAGGCAGTGGGCGGGCAGAGGCTAGAATTGACACCTGAGTTTAAAGCCAAATGCAACCTCTGATTTACAGAGAAATCTAGCCAGACAGAAGCCTAATTTAAACACGCAAGGCCCCCCTGCTGAACTCAGATTTCTGGCTGATTTTGCCAGGTAAACCCCAGGAGCAGTGGCCTACTGGAGTGAATAGGGCCACAGACCTGGAGGATTACGAGTGACTGGGTGCAAGGTGGGGAAGGAGGTATTAACCTTCCCAAACTAAACTATTTGCCAGGTGGGTCCCTTTCCCCTCGCAGAGCACTGGAACAAGTTATATCTGAACTGCAAGCAGACCCCTCTTACTAGCTCTGAGAGACATTTGAACTCTTCCACCTGAAATGGGTGCTGACTGGGACAACTGATTTGGACCCCTGAAACCTGGTAGACCACCCAAGGACTATTCAAAGGGGAACCTTGGGTGTATGGTTGAGGGAAGGCTTGAACTATATAAAACTGTATATATTCCCCATCTGCAACATTGAACTCTGAGGAGTCCCCACCTACTCACTCCAAGGTTTGGAGAGAAATCTAGCCGGACAGAAACCTAATTTAAAAATGCAAGGCCCCCATTCCGAACTCAGATTTCTGGCTGATTTTGACAGGTAAACCCCGGGAGCAGTGGCCTACTGGAGTGAATAGGGTCACGGACCTGGGGGACCACAAGTGACTGGGTGTAAGGTAGGGAAGGTGATATTAACCTTCCCAGACTAACCCTGTTGCCGAGTGGGTCCCTTTGCCCTCACGGAGCCAGGCGGGCCCCAAAACTGCTTGCTAGAGTCGCACGCCCCATGGGCAGCAGGCTTCTGCTCTGGGCAGGCCCAGTACCACTTGCTAGGGCCACAGGTGTGCAGCAGGCGTCCCGCAGGCAGAGGCAGAGAAATCCTCCACTCTAGGAAGACCCAAAACAGCTTGCGAGAGACACATACACCCCACGGGGGCCAGGAAAAGTGTTCCCCGCTCCAGGCTCCCAAGCTGGGTGGGCCTAGAACTGCTTGCTAGAGCCAGGCTCGCCCTGCAGGTGGTGGTGGAGGGGTCTACCACTCTTGGAGGACCCAGAAATATTTGCTAGAGCCACATACGTCCCTCGGACAGAGGTGGAGGAGTCCCCCGCTCCGGGCTTCCGCACTGGGAGAGCACCGATCGGCTTGCTAGCGCTGCACACGTCCAATGGGTGATGGTGAAGTAGTCCCCTGCTTCCCCCCCGCTACTCTGGTGGGGTGGAATGAGGACTGATCTGGTCGCTCGTGTACCCTGTGCTACCGCTGCCATTCCCCTACCCTCTGGCTGCTCCAGGGTGCTGAACTAGGACTGATCTAGCCACTACAGTTCCCCTGCTCCACTGGTTGCCCCAGAGGGGCCGAACTAGGACTGATCTGGTTGCCCGGCAGGCCGAACAAGGTCTAATCCGGTCACACACACTCCTGTGCAGCTGCTGCTGTTCCACTGCACCCCAGCTGCCCCAACACTCGAGAACTGGGAGAAAACCACAGACACGCTTTGCCTGTTTCTCTGGGCAACAAGAAGAAGCCATCAACTGACCGGCTCTGATAAGGTCTCCAAACAAGGTAAGCTCAGGATGGAGCGGAACCAGCGGAAAAACTCTGGCAACTAAAATAACCAGAGTAGATCAACTCCTCCAAGGGAAAAGGGGGAAGACACAATTGAAGACCCCATCCACAAACAAATGGCTGGGATGTCAGAAATCGAGTTCAGAATGTGGATAGCAAGTAAGATTAACAGACTGGAAGAAATGAAGGAATTAGAAGCTCAAGAAATTATTCAAAAGAATTCTCAAGAAATTATTTAAAAGATATCTCAAGAAATTATTCAAAAAATGACTCAAGAACTCAATGATTTCAAAGATAAAATGATCAAAGATTTTGAAACACTGAGACAAGAGGTTGCAGTCCTCAAGGATCTGAAAGACACAGTGGAAACCCTCCATAACAGACTGCAACA
>NW_003852682.1:926581-933269 GCF_000181295.1 Otolemur garnettii
TTATACCTTTTATATGAAAGCTATAACCAAATAGCCTAAGAATATGGTGAGGGGGAGGGAGAAGGGAGGGGGAAATGGGTGGAGGGAGGGGGTTTGGAGGGATCACTTCTGAGGTTTATCTCATAGGTGTACAAGTGAATCTAAGAGTAGAATGTGAACGTTTTAAAACAATAACTGAGAAAATGACATGAAGGCTGTGTTGACCAGTTTGATGGAAGTAGTTCGGATTGCATGTGAAAACCCCACACTGTACCCCAGAAGTGCATTAATGTACATAGTTACCATTCAATAAAAAAAAAAATAAAAAGTTTGAGGATCCCTGCGACTAATGGATAAAACAAAACAAAACAAACAAAAAGAAGATTTAAAAAAAAAAAGAAAAAAGAGAAAGGAGAGAGGGTGAGTAAAAAGGAATATTGACAAAAAGAAGACAGGCACAGAAAGAGGGAGACAGAAGTAATAAAGGTCTACAGTAGGGTACCTCAACCCAACCTTAAAAACTCTCATTTTCTGAGGATGCTGGATTGGGTGGTTCCCTTGTGGTCAGCCGTTCCTTGTCAGCCTGAGCAGCCATGGTACCCAACCTCCACCAAGTAGAGAGGAAAGACAAACATACTATAAATAAAACCAGAACAAACAAACAGAAAACCTTACAGGATAAAATTGGGGGTTAAACCAAATAATAGGGGCAGAAACACTAGCAAAAATGAAGTTCTTATTATTAAAGGCGGCAAGAATGAAAAATTATATTTAAACCAGAAAAATGAATAAGGAAAGAAAAAATGGAAATCTAGAGAGAAAATATTAAAATATATAAAAAAGAAAACAAAGAAGTATATATATATATCTCTTGTTGAATATTGTCTGGGCAACAGGTGATCTTCTGAGGTATGAGATGTTAATCACAGTGCTGACACAGCTGTATGAGATGGAGACTGGAGGCCTCTGATGATTTCTCAAACCCCACAGGGTTGAGTGCCTAAATCTCTCTTCAGCCCACTTAAAAGATACTTTAAATCATTAACGTTGGCTAAGCAGAAGCTTTCCCAGGAAAGCACTTGTCGCTATGATCTCTCCTGAAGTGGCTGCCCACTTATCCAGTGCACCTAAACTGGTCTCACTGTAAGCCCCTGAGGGCTGAAGTTACAAGGCATCCCTCCTACTGTCAAACTCTAAATGCTCAGCTTTTCCCCAGCATCTCAGTCTTGGCCTTTGATGCTGCTCATTCACTAGATCACTCACCCAAGGTCTTCCAGCCCAAGCCTCTCTTTGATTCTGAGGGTGGAGCCTGCAGGGGAAGTTCTCCAACAATGGCTGTGTGTGCATCGTGCACAGCCAAACAATATTAGCTCTGTTCTGGCTGAGTGGCTCAGTCTGGGGGCCCTAGACAATGAGGGCATCTCACTCTTGCCCAAGTTCTCCCAAGGTAGTTCAACTGAGTGCCCAAGTCCAAAAAAAAAAAAAATACCAAAAAACCA
The DNA here is from genome assembly GCF_000181295.1 of Otolemur garnettii. Lineage (NCBI taxonomy): Eukaryota > Metazoa > Chordata > Mammalia > Primates > Galagidae > Otolemur > Otolemur garnettii. Next base: position 928,060 of record NW_003852682.1, read on the forward strand.
AAACAAGCCACAGGGAAGGCCTTTCCTATCTGCAATCTTGCTGCTACTGTAGTTACAGCTGTGGTCACCTCAGGCCAAATGAACACAACTTCTTGCCACTTCCCTACTGCTTTTGTCCTCCTCCTGGGATCCAGAAGTCTCTCACTGTCTCCATGCATCCCCAAAGGGATGTTTCTGGGGAGAATCCACAAACCAGAGATACCTAGAGTCTTCTCTCCCCAATCTCACTATGCCCAGTTGTAAAGAAGCTGTTCATGTGCTTTCCTCTTATTCACTTTCTTGTGCTCCTTTTTCCTTCTCACTTCCTCTTTTGCTTGAAGTTACCTTGTCTCAGAGTTTAGGTGATGAAGAGTCCTCTTGGTATGGGAACAGAAGATGGAGAAGGGTTAGAGTGAGCAGGGAGAAATAAGAGGAAAGGGGAAAAAGGGAAAAAGAAGGAAAGAGTAAAAGAAAAGAAAAAGGAAGAAGGGGGAGGAGGAATAACAGAATAAAATTGAGAAACAGGAGAGGAGGACAGGAAGGGAGGATGAGAGTGATAGAATAAATGGTATTGTTCAACGCAGTGCTAAGGCCACTCCAGTAGCTCAAAGGTTTTGAGAAGCTGGGCTGGGTGGGTTCCTCCAAATCAAGCACTCCTTACCAGCCTGAACACAGCCAGAGTCTTCCTCTGCCAAAAACAGGAAGAAAAGGAAAAGAGCAAAAACAAAAAAGAAGATAAAATTGAGTAAAGATGAAAAGGAAATAGAAAACATCTGCAGTGTGATCTTGCTAATATTTTCTTCCCGGCGCTAATGATAGAACAGAACGTTCTCCTGGCCTCCTTGAGCCAGACTACTGCTTTGGTATATCTGCCAGACCACAGGGAAATGGGGAGGAGGAGAGAAAAAAAGGAAAAAAATAAGAATAGATAAAGGAAATTAAAAAAAATACCATTGAATCAAATGAAGGAGAGGGAGGGAAGAGGAATAAGGAAAGAAAGAAGAAATATAACAAACAAAGAAGAAAAAAGGGGGGATATCTTCACTGATCCAGAAATACATTATGTGGAAGAGATGAGAAAAGTAGAAGAGTCTCTATCAACCAAGAGAATGAAGAGTAGTGTAACAGGGAGAGAGAATAAGTGAATATAAAATTCTGTAACCAAAAAATACAGGACCCCTACCTCTTCTTGAATGTAAAAATGGAAGTTAGGAAAAGAACCAACCAAACAACTTAGCAAAAACCAAAACACTTTGAAACAAAATTTAAAAAGCTCAAATAGCCTGATGTAAGAAACCTAAGCAACCTATAGAGGAAGGACAGAAAAAATTAACAAAGACAACAACAAGAAAGAAAAAAGAAACAACAACAACAAAATATATACATATACATACATACATAGGGATCCATACATAGGGATCCAATTTTAGTAGGAATATATTTATGTTGCAATATACTGTCTGTACACGAGGTGGCACTGTGAATTTAGGAGTACAGACAGCACAGCTGTTAACCTCTCTGGTTCCCAGGCTTAGATCTATTTCCCAGCTTAATTGTTTGTGCTAATTGCCTTATTATTTGCTCAGTACTTCGACCCTGCCAATTTGGGATCCCATAACTTTTCAAAATTCTTCACAGGCAGGTCTCACAGTTCTCCCTGACAATATTTCCTGTGGAGTGTGGGAGTCCCTGGACCTGTCACAAGTGGAGGTCTGCTCCCATCAGGCAGAACTCAGACCACAGTGCCATAGTCCCCCAGCAAAATGCCTTCCTTCACGACCTTCCAGCGACCTTTATGACAATGGCCACCCCTCTGTCCTTAGGAACTTTCCCAATATGAATGTCTCGCCCACCGCCATATTGCCTCAGAACCACTGTAGACAGCATTCAAATCTGGCCACCAAACACCACTCATAAGTGCACATCCTTCAATATTACTATTCAATGTGTAGCTTTCTCCAAGAACTGAAAACTGTGAAAGGCTTTTCTGGGACCTCCAGGACCCTGGGGTGAGGGATTGGTCACCACCACCACTGCCCTGGCCAGGGTGGACTGGCAGAAACTTGCCTAGTGTGTCTCCACAGCTCTGGCTCGCACACCGAATCCAGTAGTTCACCACCTTGCTGTGCATCTTGAGCCACAACTCCAAGCTAATTCTCCACCCCAGTTATGATTTGGCCCTTTTCCTCTCCGCAATTGCTCCAGAAGAGTTCTGCTAAACGTCTTTCTGGTCCACCATCATGCTCTGCCTCTTGTGCTTATCTTTTTTTTTTTTAAACCATTGTTGATTTCAAGACTGTTTTATCAGCTACAACTGCTTACTTTTTGTTTCTAGTTACACAAAATAGTTTTCCCACCCATTGGCCTGAATTTATGAAAGTTCTTGTAGGTTTATGTGTTTCTTGGAGAGAGAATATACTCCAGTTGTGTTTTTTCGTCCATTCAGTTAATCTATATCAGGTGTCCTCAAACTACGGCTCACGGGCCACATGCAGCCCACCTAGGACATTTATCCTTCCTGCCGGGTGTTTTTGCTGCTGCTGCCTGTCCTACTTAGCAGCCGACTCGCCCAGGGGCCCACAGTCTGGCCCTCCAATGGTCTGAAGGACAGTGAACTGGCCCCCTGTTTAAAGTTTGAGGACCCCTGATCCATATCTTTTAAGGGGAACATTAAGATAGTTTACATTCAGTGTTAGTACTGATATGTAGGATATTACTTCATTCATCATGTTGACTAGTACCTTGTTGTTTTGTTTCCCCCATGCCATTGTTTTATAAGAGCTGTGAGCTATATCTTTGGGGCATTATTACACTGGTGGGTAACATTCTGTTCTGTGTATAGTTCACTATACCTGAGTAGATCAGGTCTAGTGGTTAGAAATTCCTTTGGTGTTTGCTTGAGAAAGGCATTATTTCTCCATCACTTATGAAACTTAGTTTTTCAGAATACAAAATTCTTGTATGGATTTTTTTTGTTTACAAAATCTAAAAATGGGGTTCCAATCCCTTCTGGCTTATAAGGTCTCTGCTGAGAAGTCTGCTGTTAAGTCTGATGGGTTTGCTTTGTTATTTAGTTGTTGCTTTTGTCTCAAAGCTTGTAGGATTTCCTTTCAGTTTGACTTTGGCCTGGTTATAATATGTGTTTTGGCAATGTCCTATTTTCTATGAATTTCCTTGTATTCAATCATCAACCAGCTTGTATTTGAACCTCTAGTCATAACAGAGAAGTTTTCATCTATTAGTCTCTCAAACAAGCTTTCCATTACTTTTACTTTTTCTTGATCTCCATCAGGGATACGTATGATTCTTGTATTGGCTTGGAACCACAATCAAGAACCAGACAGAGGACCAAGTAGAGTGTAAGATTGTGGGTGGGGTGCCAGGTGGCTGGTGCTGTATTGCTGAAGAAATATGGTTGTGGCTGCTGTTGCTGCAGCACTTCTCAGTGGTCACAAGTGAATATTGAAGGCACTGAAAGCCTGCTCTGCTCAAATCCCCTGGTGGCAGAAAGATGATTTACATGGTTTCCAGTCCATGTAAATGGTGTCCTGTGAGGCACATAAGAGCATCTTCCTACCATGCTCCCTTCTGAGCCCAGCAAGTGTGATGTGGAGGTGTCTGCAGGGAAGCTAATCCCTATGAATACCAAGTGCTTTTGGTCTAAAACCTAGGAATGGCATCAGTTGGAGTGAACAGGGAACAGAAGCCAGTGGGTGTTTGCTGTGCCTGCTATTTAGTGCAGTGTTACTGCACAGTCTCTGAGCAGCTCATGGATCAGTTTGGAGGCCTCCTGTGTGTGTGTGGGGAGGCTCACTCACAGATTACGTTGCAGAGTCTTCAGGGAAAATGTGGAGACCCAGGATTCTCTCTTCTGATCCATCCCCATGTGTTGTTGATGTTTTTCTCCAAGTGCTTTTTGATCTTGCTGAGTGGATCACCCCACCTCCTGCTCCTTCACTTTGTCACTTCTCTGATGATTTACAATGATCTCTCTAAGACAGTCCATCTATAAGTAAGCATCTACTCACAACTTTTGCTCTTCTCCTTGAAAATGGTGTTTGTGGTCTGCTTCTAGTGCACCATTGTGGCCCCTCTTCATTTCCCCATTTTAAAAATTAGATTATTAGTATTTTTTTGCCTTAGGGAATAACCCTTAGTAGATATATGGTGGGCATTTAATTTCTCCCAATTTATAGATAGTCTTTAATGTTTCTGACTGTTTCCTTTCATGTGAAGAACTTATTAGTTTGTTGTAGTTCACTTTTTTAATTTGCTTTCATTGCCTGTGCTTTAGGTGTGGTGTTAAAAAAAAAAAAAATTACTGCCAAAGCCAATGTCAAGGAGTTTCTCTACACATTTTCTCCTAGATGTTTCACAACTTCAGGTCTTATGTTTAGGTTGAGTTGATTTTTGTGTATTGTCTAAGATAAGGGTCCATTTTTATACTTTTGCTCATAGATATTCAGTTCCTCTCAAAAAACATTTATTGAGGAGACCATCCTTTCCTCATTGTATATTCATGGAGGCTTTGTTGAAAACTAGTTGATGGTATATGCCTGTGTTTATTTATATGCTCTTTATTCTGTTCCATTGGTTTACATTTGTGTTTTACTACTTTTATCTTTTAACTTTTATGATAGGATTATAACAGATTTACTCACTACTGTTATAATTATAAATATTATTCTTTGTTTATATATTATTTATTGTTCTTTAATTTCAAATTTAAGAACTTGCTTTAGCATTTCTTGCAGTGAAAATCTGATGATGACAAATTGCTTCAGTCTTTCTTTCTCTGAAAAATTTTTTCCATCCTCATTTTTTTCTGTTTTTAATTAAATGATAGCTGTGTACATTAATGCAATCATGGGGTACAGTGTTCTGTTTTCATATACAATTTGAAATATTTTCATCAAACTGGTTAACATAGCCTTCATGTCATTTTCATACTTATTGTGTTAAGACATTTATATTCTACTTTTAGAAAGATTCACTTGTACCCTTGTAAGATAAACCATAGAAGTGATCCCTCAAATCACTGTCCCTCCACCCAACCACTCCCTACCCTACCCCTCCCCATATTCTTAGGCTATAATTAGGTTATAGCTTTTATATGAAAACTATAAATTAGTTTCATAATAGGGCTGTGTACATTGGATACTTTTTCTTCCATTCTTGAGATACTTTGCTAAGAAGAACATTTTCCAGCTCCATCCATGTAAACATGAAGG
>NW_003852682.1:935339-939393 GCF_000181295.1 Otolemur garnettii
ATCAAGGTGATGTTTGCTTCATAGAATGTGTTGGGTAGTATTCCGCCTTTTTCAATGTTTTGGAAAAGATTGAGTAACATAGGTACTAGTTCCTCTTGAAAGGTTTGGTAGAATTCTGATGTGAGCCATCTGGTCCCGAGCTTTTCTTTTTGGGGAGATTTTGTATAGCTGATGCTATTTCAGAACTTGATATAGGCCTGTTCAACAGTTCTACTTCATTCTGGCTAAGTCTTGGGAGGTGGTGTGCTTCCAGGTTTAGGTCGATTTCTTTCAGATTTTCATATCTCTGGGACTAAAGTTTCTTTTAATATTCATTAAGGATTTTTTAAATTTCTAAGGTGTCTATTGTTACCTCATCTTTACTGTTTCTGATTGATGAGATTAGAGATTTTTCTCTTTTTTTCTTGGTTAGGTTGGCCAAGGGTTTATCTACTTTATTAACCTTTTCAAAAAACCAACTTTCTGATTTATTGATCTGTTCTATAATCCTTTTGTTTTCTATTTCATTTAATTCTGCTCTAATTTTTGCTATTACTTGTCTTCTGCTGCGTTTGCAATTGGACTTTTCTTCCTTTTCCAGTTGCTTGAGATGTTCCATTAAATTTTTATCTTCCTCTATTTCATTCTCTTAAGGAAGTCTTACAGAGATATAAATTTCCCTTTTTGGACTGCCTTTGCAGTATCTCAGAGGTTCTGACAAATAGTGTCTTCATTGTCATTTTGTTGTAAAAATTTGATAATTTCCTTCTTGATCTCATCTCTGACTCATCTGTTATTCAGCATAAGGTTATTTAGTTTCCATGTTTTTGTATGAGACTGCAGATTCCTGTTGTTACTGAGTTTAACTTTTATTCCATGATGGTCTGAGAAAATGCATGGAATAATTTCTATTCTTTTAAATTTACTTAGGTTAAATTTATGGCCTAAGATGTGATCAAATTTGGTTGATATTTTTAATCCTTTTGCCATTGTGGAAGTTGGAGTTTGATCAAAAGTTTCTGAGTGGGTTTACTTTTGTGGTGGAGGATTGCACTGGTCATTATGGAGGATAGGTTTGAGAGTTTCCTGGAGAACTGGTTTGGTCATGGCAAATTTCTTCAACATGTGGATGTCATTAAAGTATTTAATTTCTCCATCATAGATGAAACTCAGTTTAGCTGGATATAGAATCCTGCCTGGGAAGTTGTTTTGTTTTAGGAGATTAAATGTTCCTGATCATCCTCTTCCTGCCTGAAATATTTCAGCAGGAAGATCTGCAATCATTCTAATACTCTTTCCTTTTAAGGTTATGGTTTTCTTGCATCTAACTGCTTTCAGAATTTTCTCTTTCATATTACCTTTAGTGAAGTTAATTATGATGTGCCTGGAGCATGTCTTGTTCAGGTTGGATCATGCTGGGGTTCTGAAACTATTTGCTATCTGAATTTCAGAATCTCTTGTCATGTCTGGAAAATTCTCTTTCAAAATTTCATGAAGAAAAGCCTCTGTGTTTTGTGAGGCAGCTTCGTCACTTTCAGGGACTCCTATAAGGCGAATGTTAGTTTTCTTTGAATTATCCTAGAGCTCTCTGAGAGAAAGATCCATTTTTGCTTTCTGTTTCTTTTCATCTTTGTGCTCTTGGGCATGTTCAAAAGCTTTGTCTTCAATGTCACAGATCCTTTCTTCAGCCTGTTCCACTCTGTTACAAAGAAATTCTACCATATTTTTCAAATCTTTGAGGGCTAAGAATTCTTGCCTCAATGTTTCAAAATCTTTGATCATTTTATCTTTGAAATTGTTGAATTCTTGAGTCATCTTTTGAATAATTTCTTGAGACATCTTTGAATAATTTCTTGAGACATATTTGAATAATTTCTTGAAGTTCTAGCTCTTTCCTTTCTTTCATTCTGTTAATCGTATTTCCTATCCACATTCTGAACTCGATTTCTGTCATCTCAGCTATCTGTTTATGGGTTGGATCTTCAGCTGCATCTGCCACCTTTTTCCTTGGGGTGGGGTTTGATCTACTCTGGTTATTCATACTACCAGAGTTTTTCCGCTGAGTCTGCCCCATGCTGGATTTACTCTGTTTGGCTAGGTGAGCAGGTAAGAGGAAGTTGGGTTTGGGTCTCCAGAAGTATTTTTTACTAACCTTTTTGGGCAAATTCTGGGACTGGTTTTTGTACCTTTTCCCCTAGAGCTTTGCCAAGGATGCGTATAATGCTACAGTCTGAGAGCCTGGGCGCCTGTGTGTCTCTATCTTGTTTTCGGCTTGTCTCTGTTCTACCTTAGAAAATCAATTACTCTGGGTTAAGATCTCAGTTGTGGAGAAATATCAGCGATTAAGTCACCCCTTCCCTCGCTGGGGACAGTTGGGAAAGGAAAACCACACATTCCCTCTGCCACACCCCCAGGGTATCACTCTAAGTAGTTACCAGGTGATTGGCCAGTTCAAGAGATCTAAATCCAGTGTCCGAGTCAACACTAGTCTCAAGTGGGGGAGTTCAAGAGATCTCTGGTAACTGTACAGCAGGGTTCTTCTAGCAGCTCAGGTATCACTCTCTCCAGTGTTCTGTGGGGTCAGAAGGACTTACCCAGCAAATAAATTATTCTAGGAAGTTTGATGCTTCCTTCCCCACCTTGTACCTTCGTCACACCCAGTCACTGGAGACCCTGCAGGGCTATGACCCAGTTGCCCAATAAGCAAATGTGGCAGGGCTTTGTGTCTGCCAGAATCAAAGTAGAGTCAATGACAGCTCCACTTGTTTACTGATGTTTGCCCCCCACCAGAAAAGGGAGCTGAGACCTGATTATCTCAGACACTCAGTGACAGCTGGAGAATGTTCCACCTGAAGACAGTTTAGGCCTGAGAAAATCCAGAGAGCATCAGAGATTCTCCTTCAACCACCAGTTAATTTGCCCAAGTCAAGAGATCCAAACCTATTTACCTGATCAGTTCCCACTCTCTGGTTGGAAAGATCACAAGGTCTCCGGCAACTAGATAATAGGAGACTACTGGTAGCTCAAGTGTGGCTCGCTCTGATGCTCTGAGGAGTCAGGAAGGCCCATTCAGTAAACAATTTTGAGTAAGGAGGCTGATGTCTCTTTCTCCTCCTTACTCACCCTTCACTGCCAGACTCTGGTAACCTCAGTCTCTAATAACCCCAGTACCAGTCTCTCTTAACCTAGCCTCTGTAACCCAGTCCTGTCCAATAGGTGAGTAAGTCAGGGTTTTGTGCCTCCCAGAGTCCAAGTAAAGTCAATGCCTCCTCCACTCAGTGACCAGTCCTTGTCGCTAGTCAGCAGAGATAGTTGTAGCCTATATGCCTCAGGCACTCAATGGGAGCTGGAGAATATTCCACCTGGGCTCAATCCAAACCTGGAATTTGTTTTCTTGAAGTTGTGGTTTGCCTGGGTGAGGAAGATGTGCATTTATCTATCTCTTGTCTCAGCTCGGCTCCCCACCTTCAGTTTCACTGGGCTCTTCTGGCGGTTGTCTCTCCCCCTAAACTGGAGTTTATGTTGAAAGCTAGCTCCAGTCAGGTCTCATCCCCTGTTCTTCCATATTGTTACTGAATGTGAAAATTGTAGTTAAGGAATATAGCCAACCCGAGGATTTAGTAGAGTACAAAACACATTGAAACCAAGTGGACAAATAAACAGAATAAAATGCTACCAGACACACAAGCACACCGATGCCCAGGCAATCAGAAACAAGTAAACAAATGAAGAAAAAAGAGAATAAAACAAAAGACAAACCAACCAACAAACAAACAAACAAAAAGATAGTAGTAATAAAATATAATCACAAAAATGGTGGTCATAAAATGATAGAAAAAACAAAAAGCAAAAGAAACAAACAAAGAAGAAAGAAAATTAAAAAAAAAAAGAAAAAGAGGGCACCACTAAAAAAAATACTGTTCTTTTTAATATATACAAACAAACCCCTTTATAAATGTGTGGGGGTTCCAGTTTAATGGAAATAGTTATGCTGCAATATACTTTCCAGATGGCAGGTGGGGCTGTGAGTGGTTCCCAGGCTAAAACCAAAAAAAAAAAAAAAAAAAAAAAAAAA
>NW_003852682.1:939413-959907 GCF_000181295.1 Otolemur garnettii
CAAACAAACCCCTTTATAAATGTGTGGGGGTTCCAGTTTAATGGAAATAGTTATGCTGCAATATACTTTCCAGATGGCAGGTGGGGCTGTGAGTGGTTCCCAGGCTAAAAAAAAAAAAAAAAAAAAAAAAAAAAAAATAGTGGGGTCTTTTGCTGGCAAGTTGCACAGATTCTCTCTACAATAGTTCTCATAAAATGTAGGGCATCCTGGACTAGCTTCAGATGCTGTATGACTGGCTGCAGGTGGGATTGGGCTCTCCACACTCCTGGGAATGGTGTTATGGAGACGCCATATTTGGAGTTTTACATTACATCTGGTTCTTGGCTGGCCACCCACTCCTATCTGTCCTCCAAACTCAGCACAGGAGTCCAAGCTTCACCAGATTTTCCACTCCACTTCTAGTTTCCCCTCAAACAGGAAATTGTTATGGTCCGTGGGAAAAGGGCTGGGCGCTTTTTGCGCCTGCCACTTTTGGTCCATTTCTGCAGGTGGACGGGCTGGTTACCTCTGGTACCCGCAGTGGCATGCACAAAAGACTTTTCTGTGTTTGTAGGAAGGGAACCAATTCCCCCTGTGGGTTGCCACATCAGTACAGCTCCACACAGATGTTCAAAATTACAGGATGGATCAGTTCCTGAGTGGAGTCCCTTCCCCTCAAATGTCTGTCTGATTGCCTGGATCCCTGATGCCCCATACTGGGTCCAAATCGCTCCCCTTTCTGGCTGCCAAATTCTTCATGGGATTCCATACCTCACTACTCTCTCCGGGAAATACCCAAACTCCCCATGTATTTGGCACAGAAGTCCTTCGTGGGGGAGGAATTGGTTTCTGCCTCTCAGGGCACCAGCCTTAGACCTAGTGCCGCTGGTCACAGCTGGTGCCATTTTAGCTGCTTCCCTGAGTTTTTTTTCTGGCAGACACCGTAGTTCTGGGCTACACTTCCAATCCAACAATTCACCTCCTTTCTTCACGTCCTGCTCTGCTTGTTGGTGCCAGCCCACTCTCACCTGAAAGCACGAGGAGAGTTGACCCAGGGATGCATCCCCTCTGCCATCTTGCTCTGCCTCCCTCTGGTCTTGGTTATGATTTTCTTCTGTCTAACTGCTTTCTGAATTGTCTCTTTCATATTAACTTTCGTGAAGTTAATTATGATGTTCTTGGGGGATGTCTTGTTTGGGTTGAGTTGTGCTGGGATTCTGAAAGTATCTGCTATCTGAATTTCAGAGTCTCTTGCCATGTCTGGAACATTCTCTTTCATAATTTCATGAAGAGCCTCTGAGTTTGTGAAGCAACTTCGTTGTCTTCAGGGATTCCTATAAGGTGAATATTAGTTTTCATCGAATTATCCCAGAGCTTTCTGAGAGAAAGATCCATATTTGCTCTCCATTGCTCTTCATCTTTGAGAGTTTGGGCACATTCAAAAGCTTTGACATCAATGTCAGAGATCCTTTCTTCTGCCTGTTCCATTCTGTTACTGAGGGATTCTACCATATTTTTCAGATCTTTGAGGGCTATAAACTCTTGCCTCAATGTTTCAAAATCTTTGGTCATTTTATCTTTGAAATCATTGAATTCTTGAGACATCTTTTGAATAATTTCTTGAAATTCTAATTCCCTCCTTTCTTCCATTCTGTTAATCTTATTTGCTATCCAAATTCTGAACTCGATTTCTGACATGTCAGCCATCTGTTTATGGATGGGGTCTTCAATTGCATCTGCCCCATTTTTCCTTGGGGGAGTTGATCTACTCTGGTTATTCATGTTGTCTGAATTTTTCTGCTGATTCTACTTCATGCTGAATTTACACTGTTTGGAATCCGTCCCAGAACCATTTCCTCAGTGGCTGCCACCAGAGAAGATGCCAGCTTCTCTGTATGTCCAGAGATATAGGGCATGCCTGTCTGTAAAATCTTCAAAGGTGTGAGCCTTAGTGTTCCCACTGGTGCAGCTGCTGGTCTTTGCCTTGGAGTATTGGTGCTCTAGTACGTTTCCCTTTTAACTGACTGTCCTCTTGCAGTTTGGGGGCAGCTCGGGCTATGTGAGGGTGGCATGAGCAGTGGAGAATCCACCTACCACCAGGAGAGTGCGGGGCTCAAGCAAGCAATTAGCACATCTCTGGCCACCTGGCACCCAGAGCAGGTGACAGGAGAAGTGGGGAATCCGCCTGCCACCGGGGGAGCATGGGGTGTGGGGAAGACATGTGTTTATCTATCTCTTCTCTCAGCTCAGCTCCCCTCCTTCTATTTGTTGGGTTCTTTCTGGCCGTTATCTCTCCCCCTGGACTGGATTTTTTGTTGAAAAGTAGCTCCAGTCTTCCCTCATCCCCTGTTCCCCTATATTCTTATTGAATGTGAAAATTGGAGTTAGGGAAAATAGCCAACCCAAAGATTTAGCAAAGTACAAAACACATTGACACCAAACAAACAAATAAACACACAAAAATGCTATCAGGCACATAAGTACACAGATGCACAGAAAAATCATAAACAAGTAAACAAACAGACAAAAAATAAATAACAAGAAAAAATTGGTAATATAAAATGATAAAAAAAAGAAAAAAGAAAAAAAAAACTCTATTAGGCTGCTGTATGCACTCTCGGCAACTGGTCTTTAGGAAGCCGTGCTGTGGAAATGCTACTTTTGGACTTTTACAATATGTCTGCTTCCTGACTGGCCACCCAGCCTCTGCTGAACTGTTCCAGATGACACCCCTATCTGCCCTCCAAATTCAGCATAGGATTCAATGCTTCACCAGATTGTCCACTCAACTTCTAGTTTTCCCTCAAACTGGAAATTGTAACTTTCCGTGGGGAAAGAGCTGGTTGCCACTGATGCCCATGGATTCAACATGGAGCACAAAAGAATTTCCAGTCTCCATGAGAGAGGGGCTGATTGCTGCTGATCCCTGTGGATTCAGTGGGGAGCACAAAAGAGTCCTCAGCTTCCGTGAGGAGGGAGCTGGCCACTGCCAATACCTGCAGACTCTGCATGGATAACAAAAGAGCCCTCAGCCTACGTGCAGAGCACAAAAGAGTTTTCCATCTCCATAGGGGAGGATTTGGTTGCCGCTGTTGCTCACTCCTTCAGCGTGGCCCACAAAGACTTTTCTAAAATTACAAAGTATGTCTAAGTTTCCTAAGTGGGTTCCTTTCCCCTCACTTTTCTGTTAGGCCACCTAGACAGCTGACTCTCCAAACGAAGTCCAAATGGCTCCTCTTTCTGGTTGCCAAATTCTGCTGGGGAGTCCATGCCTCACCACACCCTCTGCAAAACACCCAAACTCCCCACTAATTGGGAACAGCAGTCCTCCATGGGGAAGGCATTGGTTGCTGCCATCTCAGGCCACTGGCCACCTGGCTGGCACTGCTTCAGCTGCAGTGCTGGGTTTTCTCTGGCAGATACCGCAGTTTTGAGTCACAATTCCAGTCTAGCAATCTGCCTCTTGCTGCACAGCCTACATTGCCTGTCTGTGCCAACACTCCATGCAGGGAAGGATCCAGAACCCCCACTCTCACCTGAAACCACGAGGAGAGTTGATCCAGAGATGCATCCCCTCCACCATCTTGCTCCCTCGTCGTCATTTTCTAAATACTGGCTTGTTTGGTATAGTACTCCTGGTTGAAATTTTTTTTCTTTTAGCATTTTTTTTTTCCATTTTCTTCTTGTATGAAAGGTTTCTGCTGAAAAATCCACTGACAGTCTTGTGGAAGTTCTCTTTTATATAACAAGTTTTGTTTTCTTTCTACATTCAAACTTATTTCTTTGTTTTTAACTTTTGAAAATTTGGTTATAATGTGTCTCAGAGTGGGTTTATTTTAATTCATCTTATTTGATGTCATTTTGGGTTCCTAGATCTGAATTTCTATGTGTTTCCCCATGTTTGGAAATTTTTCAGCCATTATTTCTCCAAATGATTTTTCTGTCACTTTTTCTATATATGTTCTCCTGAGACTCCAATAATGCTTACATGTTTCCATTTGATGTTATGACATAAGTTTTTAAAGTTATCTTTATTCTTTTAAGTTGTATAATTATACATTCATTTTATTTATCTTCTTTGAATTAGATGATTTCCAAGAATCAATATCCAAGTTTTTCAGTCTTTTATTCCACTTATACTAGTCTTCTGTTGAATTCTTCTATTGAATTTTTAGTTCAGTTATTTCATTCTTATATGATTTCTCTCTGTGTGTTTGTGTGTGCATATGTATGTGTGTGTGTGTGTGTGTGTGTGTATCTTTGTTGATAGTCTCAGTTTGTTTATGCAATGTCCTGATGGAACATCTTTATAACTGGTATTTTGAATTTTCTGTCAGTTAAATCACATCTCTTTTGATCAGAATCAATTTCTGGAGATTTACCTTGTTCTTATACTTGGAACATAATTCTGGGTTGTATAATCTACCTTGTCTCTCTGTGTTGGTTTCTGTACATTTTATACAAAACAGTCTTCACCAGTCTTGTCATAATTTCTTTTTTTTAAAACTTATTTTTAGTTTTATTTTGGAGTTATTTTTATTAAATCACAGCTGTGTGCATCAATGTAATCATGGGGTACAATTTCCTAGTTTTATATACAATTTGAAATGTTTTCATCAAACTGGTTAACATAGCCTGCATGGCATTTTGTTACTTATTGTAGTTAGACATTTGTATTCTACACCTAGTAAATTTCACATGTACCCTTGTAAGATGCACCATAGGTGTGGTCCCACCAATCCTCCACCCATCCTCCCCCTTCTTTGGCCATACTATGAAACTAATTTATAGCTTTCGTATGAACGCAATAACCTAATTATAGCCCAATAATATGGGGAAAGGGGAGAAGGAGGGCAGGGGAGGGGGTATGATGGGTGGAGATAGGGTGATTGGTGGGACCACACCTATGGTTCATCTTACAAGGGTACATGTGAATCTTTCTAAATGTAGAATATAAATGTCTTAACATAATAACTAAGAAAATGACATGAAGGCTATGTTAACCAGTTTGATGAAAATATTTCAGATTGTATATAGAACCAGCACACTGTACCCCATGACTGCATTAATGTACACAGCTATGATTTAATTTAAAAAAAAAGAATGCTATAAATTGGTTTCATAGTAGGGCTGAGTATATTAGATACTTTTTCTTTCATTCTTGAGATACTTTGCTAAGAAGAATATGTTCCAGCTCCATCCAGTTAAACATGAAGGAGGTAAAGTCTCCATCTCTCATTAAGGCTGCATAATATTCCATGATGTACACATACCACAATTTATTGATCCATTCATGGGTCAATGGGCACTTGTGCTTCTTCCATGACTTAGCAATTATGAACTGGGCTGCAATAAGCATTCTGGTACAAATATCTTTGTTATAATGTGATTTTTGGTCTTCTGGATATATATTTCTAGTAGAGGAATTGTAGGATCAAATGGCATGTTTATTTTTAGATCTCTAAGTGTTTTCAAAACAACTTTCCAAAAGGAACATATTAGTTTGCATTCTCACCAACAGTGTAGAAGTATTCTCTTTTCTCCACATCCATGCCAGCATCTCTGGTCTTGGGATTTCGTGATGTGGGCTAATCTTACTGGAGTTAGATGATATATCTCAAAATAGTTTTCATTTGCATTTCTCTGATGATTAAGTATGATGAGAATTTTTTCATATGTGTGTAGGCCGTGCACCTGTCTTCTTCAGAGGAGTTTCTCTTGAAGTCCCTTGACCACCCTGAGACAGGATCACTTGTTCTTTTCTTACTGATATGTTTGAGTTCTGTGTGGATTCTGGTTATTAAACATTTGATGGAGACATAACCTGCAAATATCTTCTCCCATTTTGAAGACTGTCTGCTTGCTTTACTTATTGAGTTCTTGGCTGTGAAGAAGATTTTTAGTTTGATCAGGTCCCAGTAGTGTATTTTTGATGTTGCTTCAATTGCCCAGGGGGTCCTCCTCATAAAATATTCACCCAGGCAGATCTCTTCAAGAGTTTTCTCTGTACTTTCTTCTAGTATTTTTATAGTTTCATGTCTTAAGTTTAAATCTTTAATCCAGTGAGAGTCTATCCTATTTAATGGTGAGAGGTGTGGGTCCGTTTTCAGTCTTCTACAGGTCACCAACCAGTTCACCCAGCACCATTTGTTAAGTAGGGAACTTTTCCCCACTGAATGTTGTTAATTGGCTTAACAAAGATTAAATACCAGGAAGTAGGCAGGTTCATCTCTTGGTCCTCTATTCTGTCCCATACATCCACCTCTGTTTTTGTGCCAATACCATGATATTTTGATCACTATTGATTTATAGTATAGTCTGAGGTCTAGTAGCATAATTTCTCCTGCTTTGTTTTTATTTCAGAGTAATGTCTTGGCTATCTGAGGTTTTTTCTGTTTCCATATAAAAGAAAGTATTATTTCCTCATGATATTTATAGTATGATAATGGAGCTTTAAAGAGATTCCATTAAAATTGTATATTGCTTTGGGTCATATGGAAATTCTAACAATGTTGATTCTTCCCAGCCATGAGCATGGTATGTTTTTTCAATTTGTTAACATCTTCAGCTATTTCTTTTCTTAGAGTTTCATAGTTTTCTTTATACAGATCTTTCACATCCTTCGTTGGTAAACTCCCAAATATTTCATCTTCTTTGGCACTACTGTGAATGGAATAGAGTCTTTGACTGTTTTTAAAGCTTGACTATTGTTGGTATACATAAAGGCTACAAATTTATGAATGTTGATTTTTTTTTTGAATGTTGATTTTGTAACCTGAGATGCTGCTGTATTCATTGATAACTTCTAAGAGTTTTGTAGTAGAATTTCTGGTGTTTTTTAGATATACAATCATCATATCATCTGTGAAGAGTGAAAGCTTGATCTCTTCTGACCCTATATAGATACACTTTATCACCTTTTCTTCCCTAATTGCAATGGCTAATACTTGCATTACAATGTTAAAAAGCAGTAGAGACAATGAGCAACCTTGCCTGATTCCTGATCTGAGTGGAAATGATTTCAATTTTAATCCATTCAGTACGATATTGGCTTTGAGTTTGCTGTAGATGGCCTCTGTCAGTTTAGGAAATGTTCCTTCTATACCAATTTTCTTAAGTGTTCTGATCATGAAAGGATGATGAATATTATCCAAAGCTTTTTGTGCAACAACTGAGAGAATTATTTGGTCTTTGTTTTTTAATTTATTTATGTGATGAATTATATTTATAGATTTATGTATATTGAACCAGCATTGAGATGCTGGGATAAAACCCACTTGGTCATGGTGTTTAATTTGTTTGATATGTTGCTGGATTCTGTTTGTTAGGATCTGGCTGAATTTTTTCACATCAATATTCATTATTGCTATTGGTCAATAATTTTCTTTTCTTATTGGGTCTTTTCCTAGTTTAGGGATCAAAGAGATGTTTGCTTCATAGAATGTGTTTGGTAGTATTCCTTATTTTTCTATATTTTGGAAAAGGTTGAGTAATACAGGTATTAGTTCATCTTTAAAGGTTTGGTAGAATTCTGACATGAAGCTGTCTGGTCCCCACCTTTTCATTTTAGGGAGATTTGTATAGTTGATGTTATTTCAGAACTTGATATAGGCCTGTTCAACATTTATTTTTTCTTTATTTCTTTTTTTTTCTTTTTTTCTTTCCAATGCTAAAATTTATTTATTTTTTTGTTATGCATTTTTTTAGCTATTTTCTTTATTAAGTCATTTGTACATAGATCATGAATACATTTATGCCATTATGGGATTCAATATGTTGATTATTTGTACAAATTGGAGGCCTTACATCCGACTAATCAACATAGCTCTAACCTCATTTACCCAATTACAGTATTAAGAAATTTGTGTTCTGCACTTAATAGATCCAAATTGTACTTGCAATATGCTCCGTAGGTGTGGTCCCCTACTAACTTTCCATCTATTGACCCACCCACCTCCCTTCCCCTCTCTCTCCCATTCCTTCCTTCATCCTAGTCTATAGTTGTGTTTCATTTTTCATATGCAAGTGTGAGTGATTATAAATTGGTTTTACAGTAGTACTGAGTACATTGGATATTATTTTTTCCATTCCTGAGATACTTTACTAAGAAGAATATTTTCTAGCTTTACCCATGAAAACATAAAAGAGGGAAGTCTCTATTTATTTTAATGCAGAGTAGTATTCCACGGTATACATATACCACAATTTATTAGTCCATTCATGGGTTGATGGACACTTGGGCTTCTTCTATGACTTGGCAATTATGAATTGAGTGTCAATCAACAATCTGGTGCAAATATCTTTATTGGTAAATTATTTTTGGTCCTTTGGATATATACCTAGAAGAGGAATTGCAGGATCAAATGGCAGGTCTACATTTAGATTCCTGACATTTCCACTTTATTCTGGATAAGTCTCAGAAGGTGATGTGCTTCCAAGTATTGGTTAATTTCCCTTAGATTTCATACTTCTCAGAATAAATTTTCTTGTGATATTCATTAAGTTTTTTTGAATTACTGAGGAGTCTGTTGGTATTTCCTCTATACCACTTCTGATCGATGAAATTGTAGATTTTACTCTTTTTTTCCTGGTTAGGTTAGCCAAAGGTTCATCTATTTTATTGACCTTTTTCAAAAAAACAACTTTTTGATTTATTGATCTATTGTATAATCCTTTTATTTTCAATTTCATTTAATTCTGCTCTAATTTTGATTATTTATTTTCTTCTATTGGGCTTGGGATTGGAATGTTCTTCCTTTTCCAGTTGCTTGAGATGTCCTATTAAGTTGTTAACTTCCTCTCTTTCGGTTCTCTTGAGAAAGGCTTGCAATATTATAAATTTCCCTCTTAGGACTGCCTTTGCAATATCCCAGACGTTCTGATAATTTATGTCTTCATTATCATTTTTTTCCAAAATTTGGTAATTTCCTTCTTAATCTTGTCTATGACCCAGCTATCATTTAGCATAAAGTTATTTAGCTTCCATGTTTTTGTATGTGTCTGCAGATTCCTGTTGTTACTGAGTTCAACTTTTATTCCATGATGGACCAAGAGGATGCAAGGAATAATTTTTATTCTTTTTAATTTGCTGAGGTTAGACTTGTGACCTAAGATATGATCAATTTTGGAGTATGTTCCATGGGCTGATGACAAGAATGTGTATTCAGTTTTGTTAAGATGAAATGTTCTGTAGTGTCTGTTAAATCCCAATGCTGAATGGTTAAGTTCAAGTCTAAAATTTCTTTGCTTAGCTTCTTATTGGAGAATCTATTCAACACTGTGAAAGGAATGTTAAAATCTGTGACTGTTATTGAGCTGGAGGAAATCAAGTTGCTCATGTCTGTTAGCATATCTCTTATAAATAGAGATGCATTCTGGTTGGGTGCATAAATGTTAATAATTAACTTCTCATCATGTTGAGTGTTACCATTATCTGATATTAAATGACCATCCTTATTGTTCCTTACTTTTGTTGGTGTAAAGCCTATTGTATCTGTGAATAAAATTGTGCCACCTGCTTTTTTTCTGATTTCCATTTGCCTGAAATATATATTACCATCCCTTCACCCTGAGTCTATTTTTATCTTTTAATTTGAGATGGGATTCTTGTGTGTAGCAGATATCTGGCCTCAGTTTTTGTATCCAGTCAGCCAACCTGTGCCTCTTTAGAGAATAATTTAAGCCATTCACACTAATTGACAATATTGATAAACCTGGTAACATTTTGGGTATCGAGTTTTTTGAAATTCCAGTGGACATTTTTAATCATTTCACCACTGTGGAAGCTGGAATTTGATCAAAATTTTCTCAGTGAGTTTACTTTTGTGGTGGAGGATTGCACTGATCATTATGGACGATAGGTCTGAAAATATCCTGGAGAGCTGGTTTAATTATTGCAATTTTTTCAAAATGTGAATGTCATTAAAGTATTTAATTTCTCCATCATAAATGAAACTCAATTTAGCTGGGTAAAGGATCCTGGGTGAAAGTTATTTTGTTTTAGGAGATTAAAATCAATGACCACCCTCTTCTAGCTTAAAAGGTTTCAGCAGGGAGATCTGCAGTCATTCTAATATTCTTCCCTTTGTAGGTTATGGTTTTTTTACATCTCGCTGCTTTCAATATTTTCTGTTGTCATATTAATTTTAGTGAAGTTAATTATGATGTGTCTGGGGGATGTCTTATTTGGGGTGAGTCGTTCTGGGGTTCTGATTCTGTCTGCAATCTCAATTTCAGGATCTCTTGACATATCTGGAAAGTTCTCTTTCATAATTTCATACAGAAGAACCTCTGTGTTTTGCGAGGCAACTTTGTCACCTTCAGGGATTCCTATGAGGCAAATATTAGTTTTCTTTGAATTATTCCACAGTTCTCTGAGAGAATGATCCATTTTTGCTTTCCATTTCTGATTCTCCTTGGATCTTAGGACATATTCAGAAGCTTTGTCTTCTACATCTGAGACCCCTTCTTCTTCCTCTTACACTCTGTTGCCAAGAGATTCTACCGTATTTTTCAGATCTTTGAGGGCTGCAATCTCTTGCCTTAATGTTTCAAAATTGTTGATGGTTTTGTCTTTTAATTCGTTGAATTCTTGAGTGAACTTTTGAAATGCTCCTTGAATTTCTATTTCTATCTTTGCCTGTATTCTATTAATCTTCTTTGCAATCCAAATTCTGAATTCAATTTCTGACATCTCAGCTATCTGTTTATATAGGGAATCTTCAGTTTCATCTGCCACATCCTTTCTTGGGGCGGGTTGACCTACTCTGGCTATTCATATTACCAGCCACATCCTTTCTTGGGGGGGGGGCGTTGATCTACTCTAGTTATTCATATTACCAGAGCTTTTATGCTGATTCTGCCCCATGATTGTTTTATCCCATTTGGCTTTTCCCCTTGAGGTTTATCAAGGACCTGTATGCTGTTATAGCCTGGGAAACTGGGGAACTGCTTGGTGTAATGGAGCTAAGTGTCTCTGTCTTATTTTCAGTTGGTCTCTGTCCTACCCTAGTGATTCAGTTTCTCTTGGTTGAAGTCTCAGCTGTGGATAAATACCAGCAATTAGGTCACCCCACCCCACACAAACAACAATTGGGAGAGGAAAACCAAACTTTCCCTCAACCATACACCCAAGGTGTCCCTTTGAATAGTCCCTGGGTGGTCTGCCTGGTTTAAGGAGTCCAAATCAGTTGTCCCAGTCAGTACCCATTTCAGGTGGAAAAGTTCAAATGTTTCCGGCAGCTAGATAAGAGGAGTCTTCTCACAGCTCGGATACAACTTGCTACAGTGCTCTGTGAAGGCAAAAGGACCCACCCAGCAGATGAATTAGTCTGGGAAGGTTAATACCTCCTTCCCCACCTTGCACCCAGTCACTGGTAATCCCTCAGGTCTGTGACCCTATTCACTACAGTAGGCCACTGCTCCCAGGGTTTACAACTGCCAAAAAGCCAGAAATCTGAGTTCGGCAGGGGGGCCTTGCATGTTTAAATTAGGCTTCTGTCAGGCTAGATTCCTCTGCAAGTCAGAAATTGCATTCAGCTCTGGGTAGCAGACAAATAGCAGTTTACACTCAGGTGTCAATTCCAGCCTCTGCCCACCCACTACCTTTGTCTCAGCTGTATCACCCTCAGGGCTGGTGCTAATGGTCTCTTTACTTACAAAAGTTATCAGTGTTCAGCCTGTGGCTGCTGTCCAGAACCTCTGTTTGCCCAGAGAGACAGGGCTGGAATGGTGTCAGTTTGCAGCTCAGGATGCTACTGTTGGTGTATTGGATTCCTCCAAGCCAACTCTCTTCTCTTCAAGCCTATGCCACAGTCAGCACAGAGCAGCATCAGCCCTTTCCCCCTCCAATTCTCTCAAGGAGATGCCCAAGAATATGGATTCCATAGGTAACAAACCTCCAGACCTCAGAGTGGGTGGGTGGGAACTCCTCAGAATTCAATATTGCAGGTGGGAATATATACAGTTTTGTACAGTTTTACAGTTTTATACCTGGCAGGAGGGTGCCATGGCATGCCAGCAGGGGTAGGAGGTCCAATTTTTAGGGGATCTCTCCTGTGGGATAGAGTGGAAGTTTGAACTCTGCTCGCTTGTTTGCATGGAGTAAACTGCGAGCCCTTGTTGTGGGGGAGGGGACTCCCATCTGCTTGGTGGTGGATTTTGTACATTTTGGTTGTATTTGGGGGGTCACAGCTCCCCTCAGGAAGGTTGAAGTGTGCTCTTCAATCTTCTCTTTTGACTCCACTCCAAACCATTAGCTCCCTTGCTAAACTTCTGTCCTTTAAGCCTCCTTCTGGACGGGAGTTTCTGTAAAAAGCTGGCTGCAGTCTGCCATCTTGGCTCTGCCCCCAGGAGCAGGAGGTTTTTGCCTGTTCTCTCCTTTCTTAGGCCAGTGGGGATATCCAATGGAATTAATCACATGCTCATTTAAAACCCATCTCTTTTGTTTTATATGATCTAGGAAGACTGATAAATGTGACGCCTGATCAATTTGCAATTCTTGGTGACCTATGAGGCAGTCCCTTGTTGGGGGAAGCTATAAAAGTTGTATTGTTTGATGCACAAATAAACTCCTTCTAGGGAGATTTTTCAGACTTGTATATATCACTGGAATGAGCCAGGGGAAATTGCACAGGAAGTAACCACACTGCCATTCAGATTCTTGGAGGTCTACTGTTACCTGTCCCATCATCTCCCAGATAAAGGCTAATTAGAAATCCAAACTTCAGATGGCAACAGGAAAAGTGTACAGATAAATCTATACTGGGAAGAAACTGGGAGCTGGGAGGTTTTGTCAGTTTTGTGTGTGTGTGTGTGTGTGTGTGTATGTGACTGAATGCAGGCACACGGACAGGAGGAGCATAGCCACTGGAAGTGATCACATGCCCATTTTCTTTTATTGCTTTGGATTCATTGCAGATACAAAGAATTAGGTTACACTGATTGAGGTTGTTAGGTAAAGTCCCTCTTGTAATTGTGTCCCGCACTCAAGAGTTGTGCCCTACACAGTGACCCTCATCCCCTTCCCTCCTCCCCTCTCTTCATCCCTCATTCCCCTACCCCACCCCTTGCATTAGATCATCTACTGCCTTCATAATAGAATTGACTACATTGGATTCTTGCTTCTCCATTCTTCTGATACTTTACTAAGAAGAATGTGTTCCACCTCCATCCAGGTTAATACAAAAAATGTAAAGCCTCCAATTTTTTATTTATTTTATTTATTTTTTTTTTAAGACAGAAACTCAAGGTCTTGCCCTGGGTAGAGTGCTGTAGCATCAGCCTCAGCCTCAGCCTCCCAAGTAGCTATGACTACAGGCACCTGCCACAAGGCCCGGCTTTTTTGTTGTTGTTGTTGTTGCAGGTGTCATTGTTTGGGCGGGGTTCAAACCCGCCTGCCTTGGTGTATGTGGCCGGCATCTTATCCACTCAGCTACGGGTGCTACCTAAGTCTCCATTTTTTTAATGGCTGATTAGTATTTCGTGGCATACATATAACACAGCTTGTTAATACATTCCTGAGTTGGTGGGCTTTTAGGTAGTTTCCACGTTTTCATAATTGTAAATTAAGCTGCAATAAAAAGTCTAGTGCAAGTATCCTTATGGTAAAAGGATTTTTTTTTTTCCTTCTGGATCAGTGCCCAGTAATGGGACTTCAGGATCAAATGGGCGATCTAATTTGAGTCCTTTGAGGATTCTCCATACTTCCTTCCAGAAAGGTTGAATTAGTTTACAGTCCCACCAGCACTGTGAAAGTGTTCCCTTCTCTCCACATCCACTCTAGCATCTGCAGCTTGGAGACTTTGCAATCTGGGATATTTTCACCAGGGTTAGGTGATATCTGAGGCTGCATTTCTCTGATGATCAGGGAGGATGAGCATTTTTTCAAATGTTTGTTAACCATTTGTCTGTCTTCATCAGAGAAGGTTTCGTTCCTATCTTTTGCTCAGTAATAGATGGGATTGTTAACTCTTTTTTTTGTTTATTACTTTGACTTTTCTGTAGATTCTAGTTATCAACCCTTTGTTAGATTCATATCCTGAAATTATCTTTTCCAATTCTATAGGTTATATCTTTTTACTTTTCTCATTGTTTCCTTAGCTGTGCAGAAGCTTCTCAGCTTAATTAGGTCCTATTTATTTATTTTTGTTGTTGTTACTATGGCCACTGAAGTTATAAAATCTTGTTATAAAATCTTTTCCCAGTCTGACATCATCAAGAGTTTTCCCCATTTTTCTAAGATTTTTATCATTTCATGTCTTAGATTTAAGACTTTTATCCATCTTGAGTCAATTTTTGTAAATGTTGAAATGTGTGGGTCGAGTTTCAGTCTTTTACATGTGGTAATCCAGTTCTCGCAGCACCATTTGATTAGTAGAGATTCTGTTCCCCACTGTATGCTTTTGTTTGGTTTATCAAAGATCAGATGGCAATAAGAGACTAGTTTCACCTCATGGTTTTCTATTCTGTTCCACATGACTATGTCTCTATTCTTGTGCTGATACCATGCTGTTTTGACTACTGTGGACTTGTAGGATAGCCTGAAGCCTCATGGGGCGATACCTATGACTTTGTTTTAATTATTAAAAATAGCCTTATGTATATGTTTTTTTTTTTCTGGTTCCCTACAAAAGGAAGTACATTTTTTTTCCAGTTCTTCAAACTATGATGTTGGCATTTTATTGTGGATTGTATGGAATCTGTACATTGTTTTGGGAAGTTTAGACATTTTGACAATGTTGATTCTTCCCTGCCAAGAGCATAGTATGTTCTTCCATTTATTAGTATCTTCTGCTATTTCTTTCCTTAGGGTTTTATAATTATCTTTGTAAATATCCTTCACCTCTTTTGTTGGGTATATTCCTATGTATTTAATTTTCTTTGAAGCTACTGTGCAGGGAATTGTGTCTTGGTTTGCTTTTCAACTTGGATGTTATTGGCATATATAAAGGCTACTAATTTGTGGGCATTGATTTTATGCCTGGAGACATTACTGTATTTCCTGATCATTTCCAGGAATTCTGCAGTTGAATATCTGGGGTTTTCTAAGTATAAGATCATATCATTAACAAAGAGGGAGAATTTGATGTCCTCTTCCCCCTTTTGGATGCCCTTTATATCCTTCCCTTGTCTGAATGCATTGGCTAGAACTTCCAACATGATATTGACTAATAGTGATGATAGTGGGCATCCTTGTTGGTTCCAGTTCTAAGTGGAAAAGCTTTCAGTTTTATGCCATTCAGTATGATGTTAGCTGTAGGTTTGCCATAGATGGCTTCAATTAGTGTAGGAAATGTGCCACCTATGCCTATTTTCTTAAGTGTTCTTGTTAGAAAAAGATGCTGAATTTTGTCAAATGCTTTTTCTGCATCTATTGAGAGGATCATATGGTCTATGGTCTTTATTTTTTGCTTCTATTGATATTGTGTATTACATTTACAGATTTCTGTATGTTAAACCAGCCTTGAATTCCACAGATGAAGCCTACTTGATTGAGATGTATATTTTTTAAGGTGTAGCTATAACCTACTAGCTAAGATTTTGTTGCCCATCTTTGCATTGATATTCATTAGCGAAACTGGTCTGTAGTTTTCCTTTTCAGTTGGTTTTGAAATCCAGGTGATGTTTGCTTCATAGAACATGTAGGGGAAGGTTCTTTCCCTCTCAGTGTTTTGGAATAGGTTCTGCAGCTCATCTTTGAAAATGTGATGGATTTATGATGTGAAGCCATCTGGTCCTAGGCTTTTTTTTTTTTTTTTTGGTAGAAGCTTTTTTATTATTTCTGCAATCTCAGTGCTTGATATTGGTCTGCTCAAGACATATATTTCCTCCTAGTTAAGTATAAGGAGATGGTGTGATTCCAGGTGTTGGTCCATTTCTTTCACATTGGTAAATTTCTGGGCATCAAATTTTTGGTAGTAGTCAAAAATAATCTCTTGTATCTCTGCGGTATCAGTTGTCATTTCCCCCTTTTCATTTCTGATTGAGGATTTT
This sequence comes from Otolemur garnettii, assembly GCF_000181295.1. Lineage (NCBI taxonomy): Eukaryota > Metazoa > Chordata > Mammalia > Primates > Galagidae > Otolemur > Otolemur garnettii. Next base: position 955,386 of record NW_003852682.1, read on the forward strand.
TTTTTTTTTTTTTGGCTGGGGCTGGGTTAGAATCCATCACCTCCAGCATATGAGGCCGGCACCCTACTCCTTTGAGCCACAGATGCTGCCCTCTTTTTTTTTTTGACAGGTCTCAAGCTGTCACCCTAGGTAGAGTGTCATGGCATCAGAGCTCATAGCAACCTCCAACTCTTGGGCTTAAGTAATTCTCTTGCTTTAGCCTCCAAAGTAGCTAGGACTACGGGCACCGCCACAGTGGCCTGCTATTTTTTGGTTATAGTTGCCATTGTTGTGTTAGCTGGCCCAGGCCAGGTTCAAACCAGCTAGCCTCAGTTTATGTGGCTGGCACCCTACCCACTGAGCTATAGGTGCTGCCCTCTGATTAAAGTTTTTTAAGATTTTACTTTTCTATTTCTGGTTAATTTGACCAATGATTCATCTATTTTATTTATCTTTAAAAGAACCAACTTTTTGTTTAATTTTCTGAATGATTCCTTTATTTTCAGTTTCATTTATTTCTAATTAATTTTGGTTGTTTCTTTTCTTCTGCTAGGTTTGAGATGGGATTGTTCTTCCTTATCCATTTCCTTATAATGATTCATTAGATTGTTGTTGTGCTCTCTTTCTTTCAGATGTAGGCATCTGATGCAATAAATTTCCCTCGGAGGACTGGTTTTTCAGTGTCCTACAAGTTTGGGTAGCTTGTGTCTTTATTTTTGTTATGGTCAAGGAAGTTAATGATTTTTTTTAATCTCTTCCTTGACACAACTGTCATTGAGCATAAGATTGTTTAGTTTCCAGGCCTTTGTGTGGGGATAAAAATTTTTGTTGGAGTTGAATTCCACATTTATTGCCTTGTGATATGAGAAGATACAGGGTATAATTTCAATTCATCTGATGTTGCTGTGGTTTCATTTGTGACCTAAGATATGATCTATTTTGGAGAATGTTCTATGGGCAGACGACAAGAACGTATATTTCTTAGCTTTCGGATGAAGAGTTTTGTACATGTCCATTAAGTACAGTTGTTCTAGGGTCAAATTTAAGTCCCTTGTACATTTCTTTAGTTTCTGTTTAAAGGATCTGTCCAGCTCTGTAAGAGGAGTGTTAAAGGCTTCTGCTACTATGGTGTTAAAGGATATCATATGGCTCAGTTAAGATCTATCTGTTTTGGGGGGCGGAGCCAAGATGGTGGACTGCAGCCAGCTTCTTACAGAAGCTCCCGTCCAGAAGGAGGCTTAAAGGACAGAAGTTTAGCAAGTTAGCTGATAGTTTGGAGCAGAGCCAAGAAAGAAGATTGAAGAGCATACTTCAACCTTCTTGAGGCGAGCTTCAACCCCAAAAATACAACCAAAAGGTACAAAATCCACCACCAAATGGATGGGAGTCCCCTCCACCACAACAAGGGCTCACAGTTCACTCCATGCAAACAAGCGAGCAGAGTTCAAACTTCCTCCCACTCTATCCCATGGGAGAGACCCCCTAAAAACTGGACCTCCTACCCCTGCTGGCATGCCACTGCACTCTCTGGCCAGGCATAAAACTGCAAAACTCTATAAAACTGTATATATTCCCCACCTGAAACACTGAACTCCGAGGAGTTCTCACCCACCCACTCCAAGGTCTGGAGGTATGTTACCTATGGAATCTAGATTCTTGGGCATTTCCTTGAGAGAATTGGAGGAGGAAAGGGCTGGTGCTGTTCTGTGCTGACTGTGGCACTGGCGTGAGGAGAAGGAAATTGGTTCAGGGGATACCAATACAGCAACAGTGGCATCCTGAGTTGCAAACTGATGCCATTCCAGCCCCATCTCTCTGTGCGAACAGAGGTTCTGGACAGCAGCCACAGATAACTTTTGTAAGTAAAGTACCAGCCCTCAGGGTTTAATACAGCTGAGACAAAGGCAGTGGGTAGGCAGAGGCTGGAATTGACACCTGAGTGTAAACTGCTATTTGTCTGCTGCCCAGAGCTGAATGCAACCTCTGATTTGCAGAGGAATCTAGCTGGACAGAAGCCTAATTTAAACATGCAAGGCCCCCCTGCCGAACTCAGATTTCTGGCTGATTTTGGCAGTTGTAAACCCTGGGAGCAGTGGCCTACTGTAGTGAATAGGGTCACAGACCTGAGGGATTACCAGTGACAGGATGCAAGGTGGGGAAGGAGGTATTAACCTTCCCAGATTAACCCATTTGCCAGGTGGGTCCCTTTGCCCTCACAGAGCACTGGAGTAAGTTATATCTGAGCTGCAAGCAGACTCCTCTTATCTAGCTCCCAGAGACATTTGAACTCTTCCACCTGAAACGGGTGCTGACTGGGACACCTGATTTGGACCCCTTAAACCTAGCAAACCACCCAAGGACTATTCAAAGCCCCCCCCCCAGTGTATGGTCGAGGGAAGGTTTGAACTATACAAAACTGTATATATTCTCCACCTTCAACCCTGAACTCCAAGGAGTTTTCTCCCCAACTCTGAGGTTTGGAGGTATGGAATCCAGATTCTTGGGCATCTCCTTGAGAGAAGTGGAGGGGGAAAGTGCTGGTGCTGTTCTGTGCTGACTCTGGCACAGGCATGAGGAGAAGAAAATCGACTCAGAGGATTCCAATACAGCAACAGTGGTATCCTGAGTGGCAAACTGATGCCATTCCAGCCTCGTCTGTCTGGGCAAAGAGAGGTTCTGGACAGCAGCCACAGGTAAAATGTAGATAACTTTCATAAGTAAAGTACCAGCCCTCAGGGTCTAATATAGCTGAGAAAAAGGCAGTGGGGGGGGGCAGAGGCTAGAATTGACACCTGAGTGTAAACTGATATTTGTCTGCTGCCCAGAGCTGAATGAAACCTCTGATTTGCAGAGAAATCTAGCTGGACAGAACCCTAATTTAAACACGCAAGACCCCCCTGCCAAACTCAGATTTCTGGCTCAATTTGTCAGTCATAAACCCCAGGAGCAGTGGCCTACTGGAGTGAATATGGTCACAGACCTGGTGGATTACAAGTGACTGGGTGCAAGGTGGGGAAGGAGGTATTAACCTTCCCAGATTAACTCATTTTTCAGGTGGGTCCCTTTGCCCTCATGGAGCAGGGAGGGCTCAAAACTGCTTGCTAGAGTTGCATGCTTCATGGGCGGCAGAGGAGATCCCTGCCCCAGGCTCCTGCTCTGGGTAGGCCCAGAACTGCTTGCTAGTGCCATAGGCTTCCTGCGGGCAGTGGCAGAGGAGTCCTCCATTCCAGGTAGACCCAAAGCAGCTTGCTAGAGACATGGACACTCCACAGGGGCCAGAGGAGGAGTTCCCCATGCAGGCACCCAAGCTGGGTGGGAACAGAACTGCTGGCTAGAGCCACATGCACCCGGCAGATGGTGGTGAAGGGTTATACCACCCTGGGTGGGCCCAGAACTGATGTACTGTACTAGAGCCACGTACATCCCATGGACAGAGGTGGAGAAGTTTCCCGCTCTGGGGTCCCGCGCTGGGAAGGCACAGATCAGCTTGCTAGTGCCGCATATGTCCAACAGGCAATTGTGAAGGAGTCCTCCGCTCTCTCCAAGCTACTCTTGTGGGGCTGAATAGGACTGATCTGGTCGTTCATGTACCCTGCACTACTGCTGCTATTCCCCCACACCCTGGCTGCTCCAAGATGCTGAACTAGGACTGATCTAGCCACTACAAATCCCCTGTTCCACCAGTTGCCCTGGAGGGGTTGAAATGAGACTGATCCAGCTGCTGCCCGTCTCCTGCCCCCCAGTCACCATGGCAGGCTGAACGAGGACTAATCTGGCCACACACACTCCTGTGCAGCTGCTGCCATTCCACTGCACCCTGATTGCCCCAGCAACTGAGAACTGGGAGAAGACAACAGACATGCTCTGCTTGTCTCTCTGGGCAATGAGAAGAAGACACCAACTGAACGGTTCTGATAAGGCCTCCAAACAAGGTAAACTCAGCATGGGGCAGAATCAGTGGAAAAATTCTGGCAACTCAAATAACCAGAGTAGATCAACTCCTCCAAGTGAAAAAGGGACAGATGCAATTGAAGACTTCATCCACAAGTAAATAGCTAGGATGTCAGAAATTGAGTTCATAATGTGGATAGCAAATAAGATTAACAGAATGGAAGAAAGGAAGTAATTAGGAGTTCAAGAAATTATTCAAAAGATTTCACAAGAAATTATTCAAAAGATATCTCAAGAAATTATTCAAGAGATGTCTCAAGAACTCAATGATTTCAAAGATAAAATGATCAAAGATTTTGAAACACTGAGACAAGAAGTTGCAGCACTCAAGGATCTGAAAGACACAGTGAAATCCCTCCATAACAGAGTGGAACAGGCAGAAGAAAGGATCTCTGATTTTGAAGACAAAGCTTTGGAAGAAGCCCAGGAGCGCACAGAACAAAAGAAATGGAGAGCAAAAACAGATCTCACTCTCAGAGAACTCTCAGATAATTCGAAGAAAACTAATATTTGCCTTATAGGAATCCCTGAAGGTAATGAAGTTGCTTCACAAAACACAGAGGCTCTTCTTCATGAAATTATGAAAGAGAAC
>NW_003852682.1:964417-974028 GCF_000181295.1 Otolemur garnettii
TATATTCCCAGACAACCAAAAATCACATTACAACAAAGATATTTGTATCAGAATGTTTATTGCAGCCCAATTCATAATTGCCAGGTCATGGAAGAAGACCAAGTGCCCATCAATCCACGAATGGATGAACAAACTGTGTTATATGTATACCATGGAATACTATGCAGCCATAAAGAAAGATGGATACTTTACGTCCTTCATGTTCACATGGATGGAGCTGGAAAATATTCTTCTGAGCAAAGTATCACAAGAATGGAAGAAAAAGTATCCAATGTACAAACCCCTATTATGAAACTAATTTATACCTTTTATATGAAAGCTATAATGTAATAACAGCCTAAGAATACAAGGAGGGGAGAGAGAGAGAAGAAGGGAGAATGGGTGGAGGGAGGGGGATTGGAGGGATCACTTCTGAGGTTTATCTTACAAGGGTACAAGTGAATATTTCTAAGAGTAGAATGTGAACATTTTAAAACAATAACTAAGAAAATGACATGAAGGCTATGTTAACCGATTTGATGGAAGTGTTTCGGATTGTGTGTGAAACCCCCACACTGTACCCCAGAAGTGTATTAATGTACATAGTTACCATTTAATTTAAAAAAAAAGATCTATCTGTTTGAAAAATCTGGGAACATTTAAATTAGGTGTATAAATATTTAGAACTGAAATGTCTTCTTGTTGTAGTGTTCCCTTGACCAATAAGAAGTGTCCATCTTTATCTGTTTTGACTAATTGTTTTAAATCCACTTGTATCTGAAAATATGAATGCTACCTCTCCTTTCTTCTGGTTTCCATTTTTCTGAAATACTGTTTCCATCTCTTTGCCCTGGGTTTTGTGTTATCCTTCAAGGCTAGATGTGTTTCCTGAAGGCATGATATGAATGATTTGTGCTTTTTATCCTAGTAGCCAGCCTATTCCTCTTCAGTGGGAAACTAAAGCCACTAACATTTATTGAGATAATTGGTAAGTGTGATGGTGTTCTGTTCATCTTATTTTGTGAGAGTCCATTGCTTAGTTTTATCTTTTGCATTATTGTGGAAGCTAGGTTCTGTGTTTTAGTTTCTGGATGTTCAGTTTGCTAGTGGTCCATCATGATGGTCAGTGTGCAGGATAGGTTTCAGTATTCCATGTACAGTTGGTTTTGTTGTGGCAAACTTCTTCAGTATTCGCATATCAGTAAATAACTTGATTTCTCTATCAATTTTAAAGCTGAGATTAGCAGGATATGGAATTCTGGGCTGAAAACGGTTTTGTTTTTGTGGTTAAAGGCAGATGACCATTGTCTTCTGACTTGAAAAGTTTCATTTGAGAAGTCTTCAGTCACCCTGGCAGGTTTGCCCCTGTAGGTCAATTGCTGCTTACTACTGGCTGCTTGCAGAATTTTCCTTTTCATCTTGACTTTGGACAGGTTCATGAGAATGTATGTTGGAGAAGCTCTATTTGAGTTGATTTAACCTGAGGTTTGATATCCCTCTGAAAGGAGTGTGTTGGAATCTTTGATGATACTTCAGAATTTTTCCTTTACAATATCTTCTGGTAGGGCTTCCATTCCTCTGGGGCATTCTTCTTCCCCTTCTGTGATGCCTGTAATTACTATGTTTGAATGCTTTATGAAGTTCCATAGTTCTCTCAGTGTGGTCTTCTTTCACTCTCTTTTTCTTTGTCATTTTAACTGCCTGTGTTAGCTCAAAGCTTTATCCTTTAGCTCTGAGATTCTTTCTTCTACATGGTCTAAGCTGTTATTGGTACATTCTACTGCATCTTTAAGTTCCCTGATTGATTGCTTCAATTTCTTAAGCTGTACTATATCCTTTCTATATTCTTTTTATCGTTCATGTCTTATTTGATTCTGATTTTGGATTTCCTTTTGGTTTATTTCCCACTTTCTCAGCAATTTCCTTCATTGTTTTTACCATCCATATTTTAAATTCCCTTTATGTCATTTCTAAAATTGCCTTGTAGTTGGTAGTTGGAATGGAATCCTCTGCAGCAGCTACCTCATGATCCTTTGGGAGTTGCTCTGTTCTGGCTTTTCATGTTGCTAGGATTTTCCTGCTGTTTCTTCCTCATGAGTGGTTTTTTTTTTTTTTTTGTCTTTTTCCTTGCCATACTTTGTTCTTTCACTTCCTCATCCTCTTTAAGTACTATACCCCTGATCTAGATGTTGAAGTGTCTTTTTGTTATAGGACCAAAAGGAAGAGAAGAACATAGAATAAGAGTACATAAAAGATAAAAAGAAGAAAAAAAGAATAAAGAAAGGTGGGAGTAAAAGGTAATATTTTAAAAAAGAAGAGAGGAATAGAGAGAGAGACAGGAGTAATAGTCGTGTACAGTAGGGTACTTTGAACCACACCCAAAATCCCAACCTGTGGTGGGGGGACTGGTTTTGGTGGGCCCTTTGAGATCAAGACCGCTTTGCTAGCCTGAGCAGAAACAAGACCCCTTTGGTCTTCTCAAAAAATAGAGAAGAAAAACAAAAATACTATAAATCAAAACAAAACACAGAAACAAAAAACCTTAAGGAATAAAATCAGAGGAAAATAAGAATAACAGGGGGAGAAAAACTTGGAAAAATGGAGCCATTATTATTATTTTTATTTTTTTCTAGGTGAAAATTTATTGAACTGTGTGTATTAGTATCAGGCATTTGTAGGCAGTATGAAAAATGCTCTAATGAATGAGACATGATCCCATCTTAAAAACACTTTCCTCTGACACTCAAAGAATGTGTGAATTTTTCCTATAACATATTTTTATCCCTAAATTCTTTTTAGTAAAACCATTTTTTCATACTAGTGGCTTATTCATAAGGTTTGTTGTGAGTAATTTGAAGTATTATCATAGGTTGAGTGTCCTTTATCCAAACTTCTTGGACAGAAGTGTTTTGGATTTTTGGATCCTTTGTGTTTGCATTCTGAACCTCAAAATGTCCCCAGAAGCATTTCCTTTGCATTTCATGTTAGTACTTACAAATTTTTAATTTTGGAATATTTCTGATTTTGGATTTTGGGATTAGGAATGCTCAACCTATATTGATATTTAAGGTATTGCTATTTATGTATTTTGTTCTTAAATTTTCTCTATACATATACATGGGTTTATTTGGTTTCCACTTTTTGCCTTCATAAAATTGAAAAAGCTTAAAATTTAATAACAATAACAATGTTTAAGATAAGGACTAGAAACAAAAACCTTGATAAATATATTCAGAAAAGAAATCAGATAATTGCCACAACAAAATAATGAGCAATAATAATAATGCAAAAAAAGTAACATTCACATTGTCATATAAGAGTATGTATGTCTTTCATACTCTTAGAATGTCTTTCATCTCATAGAATGCTTTGACTCTGAGGTTCAGTATGGAATCATCAGTTAACTTCTTATTATTTTTTCCCCAAAGTCTCAAGTAATAGACAACTAACATTTATAAAGAAAATTAAAAGATAATTTCAAAAACGAGATTATGCCAAATCTTATAGACAATAGAAAAAGAAGAAATACATCAAAATCATTCTAGTTCATCTGGATACACCTGATATTAAAACTGGAAAAAAATATGTTATTGTAAAGGGAAATTAAAAACATAATGGAGCCATTATTATTAAAGAAGGAAACAATGCAAAATTATAATTACAGGAGAAAAAAAGAAGAATTAAAAAATAAACAGGTAAACTAATGAGGAAAATTGTTGAAAAATTAAAAAAAATACATATCTTGCCATATATTGCCGAAGCAAGAGATGATCTTCTGGGGTATGAGTTGCTAATCACAGTGCTGATACAGCTTTATAAGATGGAGACTGGAAGCCTTCCTCTTGCCAAGGAGACCTGGTTCTATCTCTCTGACTTCTTTGTCCTCAATCCCCACAGGGTTGGTAGCCTGAACGTCTGCTTGGCCCACTTAATAGACAAGCCTTGACCTTTCCAAACCATATCCCTTGGCCATACAGTGGCTTTCCCAGGAAAATGTGTGTTGCTTGAATTTCCCCACAAGTGGCTGCCCAACTTAACAGTTGCACCAGAACCAGTCTCGTACTATGACCCGGAGTGGTGTTCCTGCAGGGCAACTTTCCCACAATGGTTGTGTCCGGCCAGCAGCCGAAAAATGGAAGCTCAACTCTGTTTTCTCAGTCTTGGCCCCTGGGTATTGTTCAAAATCACTTTCTTGCTCACCCAAGCTCTCCAAAGGGAACTCAACCAAGTGCCCATGTCCAAACAAACAAACAAACAACAACAACAACAACAAAAACATTGCAGGGCAGGCCTTCTCTGTCTGTAAACTGTTGCCACTGCACTGCAACAGCCAACCTCTGCTGGCATGCTAGTACTTGCCCTTGTGCTGCTTCTCTACTTCTTCTGTCCTTTTTTGGGGTCCTGAAGTCTCTTGCTGCCTCCCTGTACCCCTGAAGGGATGTTTCTGCACAGAGCCCACAAGCCAGAGGTGCTTGGAGTCTTTTCACCCCAATCTCACCATGCAGTGCTGCAAAGAAGCTGTATCTAGTCTGCCATCTTGCTCCACACACCCCTAATTATTAGTTTTTTAAAATAAGCTTTTACCCCCTTTCTTTTCTATTTCTTAAACTTCCATATGTAGAAGTTATCTTTCTCATGGTGTTTCATAAATACCATAGTGGTTTTTCATTTCTTCTTATTATTTTTCTTGTCTATTTTCAAATTCTTTGCCTTTAAGTTTTCAGATTCTTTTATTTGATCATTTTTTCTGTATGTACTCTATAACAAGGTTTTGAGACAAGTTATTGCTCTATTTCCAGACTGGAGAGCAGTGGCATGACAAACTCCTTGCCCCAAGCTACCCTCCCACATTAGTTTTACAAGTATCTGGGACTAGAGGCTCATGCCACCATGCCCAGCTAATTTTCTTTAACATTTTTTTGTAGAGAAGAGGTCTCACTATGTTGCCTAGGCTTGTCTTGAACTACTGGGCTCAAACAATTTTCCCACTTCAGCCAACCAAAGTGCTGCAATTACAACCATGAGCCACCATACATGGTCTTTATTGTATTTTTATTTCATTCACTGTGTTCTTTAGCTCCAAAATTTCTATTTGGAACTTTTATGAATTTCTATTTCTCTGTAGAACTTCTATTTTGTTCATTTACTGTATTTCTGACTCAATGATGTTGTTTCTTTGTATTCTTTTGTAATTCATTAGCTTTCTTAAACTACTATTTTGAATTATTTCAAGTAATTTATAGATATTCATTTCTTTTAGGTAATTTACTAGAAAATTATTGTATTCCTTTGAAAGTGTCATGTTTCCTTTTTAAAAATATTTCTTATTGCTTTGCATTGATGTCTGTCAGTGTGACTTGATGCAAAATGTTAACAACAGCTCAGTACATTTGTACTGAAAAGAAGGACCTGGGGAGGCCAACACCAGCAAACCTCCACACAGAGATAAAACAGTGTGGCCCCTCCCAGCGATCCTCATAGGCCTATATTGAAATCTCAGGTAAGATAAAATATAGCATGGCAGTAAGCTTCCAAGAGAGAGTCAGGGTATAAAACAAGAAGTTTTTCTTTAACTACATGATTTACCTTCCCCCCCCCTTTTTACATTAAATAGTGACTTTATAAATTGATGCATTTATGGGGTTCAGTGTACTGATTTGATATACAATGTGAAATGCTTTCATCAAACTGATTAAGACATCCATCGCCTAGCTTACTTATTTGTTGTGGTAAGACAATTACACTCTTTTCTTAATAGTTTTGAAATGAACCATTGAATTATGCACATTAGCTAAGGTCCCAGCAAAAACCCTCCCTCCTCCCAGCTACCCCTTTCCCTCCCCTCTCTCTCTTCTTCCCTCCTACTATCTGGACTATAGTTATGTTTGTATGAATGTGTAGGTAATTATATATTGATTTCATAGTAGTATTGAGTACATTGGATAGCTTTTCTTCCATTCTTGAGATACTTTACTGAGAAGAATATTTTCCAGCTCGATCCTGGTAAACATAAAAGATATGAAGTCTCCACATTTTTTATGGCTGCCTAGTATTCCATGGTGTATATATACCACAATTTGTTAATCCATTCATGGGTCAATGGGCACTTGGGCTGTTTCCATGTCTTGGCAATTAAGAATTGGGCTTCAGTAAACATTCTGGTGCAGATGTCTTTGTAGTAAAATGATTTTTGGTCATCTGGATATATATATATAGTAGAGAAAACATATATATATATATTTCCAATATATATATATATATTGCAGGATTGAACGGTAGGTCTACTTTTAGTTCCTTGAGTGTTCTCCAAAATTATTTCCAGAAAGGTTATACTAGCTTACATTCCAACCAGTAGTATAGAAGTGTTCCCTTCTCTCTGCATCCATGCCAACATCTGTAGTTTTGGGGATTTTGTTATATGGGCTAATCTTACTGGAGTTAGATGATATCTCAAAGTGGTTTTTATTTGCATTTCTCTGATGATAAAGATGACAAGCATTTTTTTATGTGTTTGTAGGCCATGTGCCTGTCTTTTTCAGAGAAGTTTCTGATCAAGTCTCTTGCCCACATAGAAATGGGGCTATTAGTTCTTTTCTTTTTTTAGACGGAGCCTCAAGCTATTCCCCTGGGTAGAGTGCCATGGCATCACAGCTCACAGCAACCTCCAACTCCTGGGCTCAAGCAAGTCTCCTGCCTCAGCCTCCCAAGTAGCTGGGACTACAGGCGCCCGCCACAATGCCCGGCCTTTTTTTTTTTTTTTTTTGGTTGCAGCCATCATTGTTGTTTGGCGGGCCCGGGCTGGGGATTTGAACCTGCCACCTTAGGTGTATGTGGGTGGCATCTTAGCTACTTGAGCCACAGGCGCCGAGCCTATTAGTTCTTTTCTTATTGATTAGTTTGATTTCTCTGTGGATGCTAGTTATTAGACCTTTGTTGGAAAAATAACCTGCAAATATCTTCTGTCATTCTGAAGGTTGTCTGTTTGCTTTACTTACTGTACTCTTAGCTGTACAGAAGCTGCTTTTCACTTTGATAGGATCCCAGTAATGTATTTTTGGTGTTGCTTCAATTGCCAGTGGGGGTCCTTCTCAGAAAATATTGCCCCCAGCTGGTTTTTTAAGTGTTTTTTCCCTGAACTCTTTTCTAGTAATTTTATATTTTTATGTCTTAAGTTTAAACCTTTTATACAGTGAGAATTAATTTTTGATAGTGGTGAAAGATGAGGGTCCAGTTTCAGTCTTCTACAGATTGCCAGCCAGTTCACCATTTGCTAAATAGGTAGTCTTTCCCCCACTAAATTTTTTGATAGGCGTATCAAAGTTCAAATGATGAGAGGCAGTTGGGTTCATCCCTTGATTCTCTATTCTGTTCCATATATCTACCTTTCTGTTTTTGTGCCAGTACCACGCTGTTTTAGTCACTATAGATTTATAGTATAGACTGAAATCTGGTAACATGATACCTTGTGATTTTTTTTTTCATTTCTTAGTAGTGTATTTGCTATTTGAGCTTTTTTCTGATTCCATATAAAACAAAGCACTGTGTTTTTTTTTTGAGATCTTTAAAGTATGATAATGGTGCTTTAATGGGGATTTCACTAAATCTGTACATTGCTTTGGGAAATATGGACATTTTCATAATGTTGATTCTTCCCAGCCATGAGCATGGTATGTTTTTCCATTTGTTAATATCTTCTTCTATTTCTGTTGTCATAGTTTCATAGTTCTCTTTATAGAGTTGTTTCAAATCATTTGTTAGATCAACCCCCAGATACTTCATCTTCCTTGGTACTACTGTAAAAGGAATAGAGTGTTTGGCCATATTTTCAGCTTGACTATTGTTGACATACATAAAAGCTACTGATTTGTAAGTATTGATTTTGTATCTTGAGACACTGCTATATTCTTTGGTCACTTCTGAGAGTTTTCTAGTTGAGTCTTTGGCATTTTCCAGGTATAGAATTATATCTTTGCAGAGTGAGAGTTTGATCTCCTCTAACCCCATTTGTATACCCTGGATCATCTTCTCTTACCTGACTGTGATGGCTAAGATTTCCATTATTATGTTAAATAGAAGTGGAGACAGTGTACATCCTTGCCTAGTTCCTGATCTGAGTGGAAATGTTTTCAATTGTACTCCATTCACTATGATGTTAGCTGTGGGTTTGCTGTAGATTGCCTTGATCAGTTTAAGAAATGTTCCAAGATTCTACCCCCTGCTGCACATATCTTGTATAATCCTTGTCTCTTGAGTGTGGTAGGATTTGTGAATTTAGTGGGATATTGCTCTCATGATTGTTATTCTATAAAGCAAAACATTTAAACAACATGTATAGATTTAATTAATATCCCTAATCAGCTGAATGTGACTTAATCAAAAGAGAAAATGCCCCAAGTGCCCTGACCTAATCAATTGAGTCAGAGAGATTCAAAACCAAAAAGATTTCTCTTGCTGGTCTTGAAGAAGCAGCAAATAACTATGTGTCAATTTCCTATGGAGGGTTCCATGTGCCAAGCATTTGAGAAGGCCCTCTAGGAGCTGTGAGTACTTCCCTTCCCTGTTGACAGAGAATAGATGCCAGTGTGAAATCCAGGAGGCAAGAATTACTAGGGAGACTGGCTACCAAAACCTAGTATTGAGGGAGGATACCAGAGAAGGGTGAGGTCTAAGATAACAGGTCTTCTCAAGGAGACCACAAGGATACTTCTGCCGGGTCCTCTCCATGGTGACTCAGCTCTTGGGAATTTGTAAACTTAACTTCCTGGAACTTGTAAATTTCTACTTCTGAGGAATCTTGTAATCCTGTGGAGGCTGGAATAGCATCTCCCTCTTGATTCAAACTGGCCAATGTGAAGGGTACCTATGAGTTGGAACTTTTTGATTGTCATTAAAAAGGGAAAGACGAAGGAAGATGGGGAGTGCAGCCATTTGGAATTCTTCTATGCCAAAAGCTCCTGGCTGGTAAATAAAGCCCTTCCTCTTATTAAAAAAAAAAAAAAAGGAAGAAAGAAAGAAAGAAAGAAAAGAAATGTTGAGCAGATGGCAGAGGGGATGCATCACTGGGTCAACAATCCTCGCAGTTTCAGGTGAGAGTGGGGAGGCTGGATCTTTCCCTGCATGGAGTGCTGGCATAGACAAGGAACACAGGGTGTGCAGCAAAGAAGTGAATTGCTAGTTTGGAAGTGTAAACCAGAACCATAGTATCTTCTAGAAAAAACTCGATGCCACAACTGAAGTGGCACCAGCTGTAGCTGGTGGCCGGCAGCCAGTGGCCTGAGATGGCAGAAACCAATCTCTCCCCCAGAAGGATTTCTATACCCAATTCACGGGGAGTTTAGGTGTTTTGCAGAGAGTGTGGTGAGGCATGGACTCCCAAGCAGAATTTGGTGACAAGAAAGGGGAGCCATTTGGACCCTCTTTGGAGCGTCAGGGGTCCAGGAAACTGGAAAGAAATTTGAGGGGAAAGGATTCTGCTTAGGAAATGGATTCACTTTGTAATTTTAAAAGTCTTTGGTGCACTGCACTGAAGCAGCGAGCAACAGGGGCAATCAACCCCTTTCCTACAGACTCTGAAAAGTCTTTTGTGCGTGGTGTTGAATCCACGGGAATCAGAGGTAACCAGGCCCCCCCCC
>NW_003852682.1:974112-978894 GCF_000181295.1 Otolemur garnettii
ATAACAGTTTCCAGTTTGAGGAGAAACTAGGAGTTGAGTGGAAAAACGAGTGAAGCATGGACACCTGTGCCAAGTTTGGAGGACAGATAGGAGTGCTGCCTGGAAAAGGACAGCCAAGGATGGGCGGCCAGCCAGGAACCAGACATATTGTAGAACTTAAAAAATGGCGTCTCCATAGCACCTCTTCCAGGAGGATGGAGAGCTCAATCTCACCTATAGCCAGTCAATCTGCATCTGAAGCTGGTTCAGGACACCCCACTCTTTATAGGAACTGTTGTAGAGAGAATTTGTGCAATCTGCCACAAAAGATTACTTTTGTTGTTGTTGTTATTGTTGTTGTTTTTTGTTTGTTTGTTTGTTTGTTTGTTATGGCCTGGGAACGAGTCACAGTGCCACCTGCTGTCTAGAAAGTATATTTAAACATAAACATATTGCCACTAAAGTTGACTCACACCTCATATATATATATAGTAGTATGTTTGTATATATACATAAGAATAATATTTTTCTTGGTGGTGCCCCCACATGTTTTTCTTTTCTTTATCCCTTTTTTGTAGGCATTACTGTTAAGTCTTTTTATTTTTTATTACTAATACTATTCTTCCTTTTTTTCTTCTCTCTTCCTTTCCTTCTCTTCTTATGGTTTCTGAGAGTGCTTACATCAGACTTATAGTTTTGTCTTTGTTTTATTTTTATCTTTTTTGTTTTCTTATCATTTTATCATTATGATTTTTGTGCTTTTTTGTTTGCTTTTGTTTTGTTTTATTTTGTTATTTGTCTGTTTCTTTACTTGTATCTGATTGTCTGTGCATCTGTGCACTTGTGTGTCTGGTAGCATTTTTGTGTGTTTATTTGTTCACTTGGTTTCAATGTGTTTTGTACTTTGCTAAATACTTGGATTGGCTGTTTGACCTAAGTCCAATTTTCACATTCAATAAGAATATGGAGGAACAGGGAATAAGGGCTGACTGGAGCTAGTTTTCAACATAAACTCCCGTTCAAGGAGAGAGATAACTGCAGAAAGAACCCAATGAACCTGAAGGAGGAGAGCCGAGCTGAGCAAAGAGATAGATAAACGCACGTCTTCTCCGCCGAAGCAAGTCACAACTTCAAGAAAACAAATTCCAGATTTTGATTGATCCCAGGTGGAATATTCTCCAGCTGCCATTGAGTACCTGAGGCAGACAGGTTTCAGCTCCCTCTGCTGGCTTGTGACAAAGAGTGGTCATGGAGCGGAGGAGGCATTGACTTTACTTGGACTCAGGCAGACACAAAGACCTGACACACTCGCTTATTGAACAGGACTGGACCATAGAGCCTGGGTTAACAGAGACTGGTGGTGGGGTTACCAGAGACTGGGGTTACCAGAGACTGGTGTTGAAGGGCAAGCAAGGAGGGGAAAGAGACATCAGCTTCCTTGCTCCAAATCATCTACTGAGCAGGCTTTCCTGACTGCTGAGATCATCAGAGTGAGCCACACGTGAGCTACCAGTAGATTCCTACTATCTAGTTGCTGGAGACCTTGTGAGCTTTTGAGCTAGAGACTGGGTACAAATCAGGTCAATAGGTTTGGATCCCTTGAACTGGGAAAATTAACTGGTGGTTGAGGGAAAATCTCTGGTGCTGTCCAGATTTTCTCAGGCCTAGATAGACTTCAGGTGGAACATTCTCCAGCTATCATTGAGTACCTGATACAGACAGGCTTCAGCTCCCTTTGCTGGCTGGCAACAAAGAGCAGTAACTGAGTGGAGGTGGTATTGACTCTACTTTGACTCTGGCACACACAAAGCCTTGCCACACTTGCTTATTGGACATCTGGGTCACAGCCCTGCAGGGTCTCCAGTGACTGAGTGTGACAAAGGTGCAAGGTGGAGAAATAGGCATCAAACTTCCTAGATTAATTTATTTGCTGGGTAGGTCCTTCTGACCCCACGGAGCACCAGAGTGAGTCATATCTGAGCTGCCAGAAGACACCTGCTGTCCAGCTGTGGGAGACCTTTTGAACTCTCTCACTTGAGACCAGTGCTGACTGGGACACTTGATTTAGATCTCTTGAACTGGGCCAATCACCCAAGAACTATCCAAAGTGGTACCCTGGGGGGTGTGGCTGTGGAAAGGTGTGGTTTTCCTTTCAAAACTGTTCCCTGCAAGGGGCGGGATGACATAATAGCTGCTATTTTTCCACAGCTGAGATTTTAACTCAGAGTAATTGACTTTCTAAAGTGAACAGAGACCAGCTGAAAACAAGATAGAGACACTCAGCCCCACCACACCAAGCAGTCCCCCAGTCTCACAGATCGTAGCACTATACACATCTTTGGCAAAGCTCTAGGGCAAAAGGTACAGACACCAGTAATAGCCTTTGTCCAAAAGGGCTAGTGAAACACTACTCCCGGAGCTCCTGACCCAAATTCTTCTTACCTGCTCACCTAGTCGAAAGGTGTAAATTCAGCATGGGATGGAATTAGTGGAAAAACTCCAGTAATATGAATAACCAGAGTAGATCAACACCTCCCAGGGAAGGATGTGGCAAATGCTTCTGTAGATCCCACCCATAGACAGATGGCTGAGATGTCAGAAATTGAGTTCAGAATTTGGATAGCAAATAAGATTAACAGAATGAAAGAAAGGAGGGAATTAGAACTTCAAGAAATTATTCAAAAGATGTCTCAAGAAATTATTCAAAAGATGTCCCAAGAAATTATTCAAAAGATGTCTCAAGAATTCAATGATTTCAAAGATAAAGGAATCAAAGATTTTTAAAAATTGAGGCAAGAGTTTGTATCCCTCAAAGATCTGAAAAATACAGTAGAATCCCTCAGTAACAGAGTGGAATAGGCAGAAGAAAGGATCGCTGACATTGAAGACAAAGTTTTTGAACAAGCCCAAGAGCTCAAAGATGAAAAGAAATGGAGAGCTGAAACAGACCTTTCTCTCAGAGAGCTCTGGGATAATTTGAAGAAAAGTAATATTCACCTTATAGGAATCCCTGAAGGTGATGAAGTTGCTTCACAAAACACAGAGGTTCTTCTTCCTGAAATTATGAAAGAGAACTTTCCAGACATGCCAAGAGATTCTGAAATTCAGATAGCAGATAGTTTCACAACCCCAGCATGACTCAACATGAACATGACATCCCCCAGACACATCATAATTAACTTCACTAAAGTTAATATGAAAGAGAAAATTCTGAAAGCAGCTAGATGCGAGAAAACCATAACCTACAAGGGGAAGAGTATTAGAATGATTGTAGATCTCTCTGCTGAAACCTTTCAGGCTAGAAGAGGATGGTCATCGACTTTCAATCTCCTAAAAAAATAACTTTCAACCCAGGATCCAGTATCCAGCTAAACTGAGTTTCATCTCTGATGGAGAAATTAAATACTTTAACGACATTCACATGTTGAAGAAATTTGCCATAACTAAATGAGCTCTGCAGGAAATTCTTAGACCTATCCTCCATAATGGCTAGTGCAATTCTCCACCACGAAAGTAAACTCACTCAGTAACTTTTGATCAAATTCCAACTTCCACAGTGGTGAAAGTATTAAAAATATCTACTGGCCTTTTGAGCAACCGGATGCCCAATATTTCACCAGGCTTATCAATAATTTCAATTATGATGAATGGCTTAAATGGTTCTCTAAAGAGGCACAGATTGGCTGATTGGATACAGAAACTCAGACGAAACATCTGCTATATATAAGAATCTCATGTTATCTTACAAGATGAATATAGACTCAGAGTAAGGTGATGGTCATCTATATTCCAGGTAAAGGGAAAGCAGAAAAAAGCAGGTGTTGCAATTTTACTTGCAGATACATTAGGGTTTAAACCAACAAATGTAAGCAAGGATAAGGATGGCCATTTTATATTTGTTAAGGGTAATACTCAATATAATGAGATCTCAAGTACCAATATCTATGCACCCAACCAGAATGCACCTCAATTTATAAGAGATACTCTAACACGCATAAGCAATTTGATCTCTCCCAGTTCCATCATAGTCGGAGATTTTCACAATGCTTTGAAAGTGTTGGATAGATCCTTCAATAAGAAGTTTAGCAATTAAATTTTAGATTTAAATTTAACTTTTGGACCTCACAGACATCTACAGAACATTTCATCCTAACAAAACTCAATACACATTTTTCTCATCAGTCCATGGAACATATTCCAAAATCGATCACATCTTAGGTCATAAGTCTAACCAAAGTAAATTTAAAAGAATAGAAATTAATCCATGTGTCTTCTCAGGCTATCATGGAATAAAAGTTGAACTCAGTAACAACAGGAATCTGCAGTTTCATACAAAAACATGGAAGCTAAATAACCTTATGCTGAAAGCCAGATGGGTCAGAGATGAGATCAAGAAGGAAATTACCAAATTTTTAGAACAAAATGCTAATGAAGACACAAGTTATCAGAACCTCTGGGAAACTTGCAAAGGCAGTCCTAAGAGGGAAATTTATACCACTGCAAGCTTTCCTCAGGAGAACAGAAAGAGAAGTTAACAATTTAATGGGACATCTTAAGCAACTGGAAAAGGAAGAACATTCCAATCCCAACCCCAGCAGAAGAAAAGAAATAACCAAAATTAGAGCAGAATTAAATGAAATTGAAAATAAAAGGATTATAGAACAGATCAGTAAATCAAAAAGGTGGTTTTTTGAAAAGGTCCACAAAATAGATAAATCTGTGGCCAGCCTAACCAAGAAAAAAAGAGTAAAATCTCTAATCTCATCAATCAGAAATGGTAAAGATGAAATAACAACAGACCCC
>NW_003852682.1:980254-998383 GCF_000181295.1 Otolemur garnettii
AAAACAGCATGGTACTGGCACAAAAACAAAGAGGTAGATGTATGGAATAGAAAAGAAAGCCAACAGATGAAACCAGCTACGTACTGTTACCTGATCTTTGACAAGCCAATTAAAAATAGTGACTGGGGAAATGATTCCCTATTTAACAAATGGTGCTGGGCAAACTGGCTGACAAACTGTAGAAGACTGAAATTTGACCCACACCTTTCACTGTTGACTAAGATAGATTCTCACTGAATTAAAGATTTAAACTTAAGACATGAAACCACAAAAATATTGGAAGAAAGTGTAGGGAAAACACTTGAAGAAATCAGTCTGGGCAAAAAAATTTTGAGGAAGACTCCCTGGGCAATTGAAGCAACATCAAAAATACACTATTGTGACCTGATCAAACTAAAGAGCTTCTGCACAGCCAAGAACACAGTAAGTAAAGCAAGCAGACAGCCCTCAGAATAGGAGAAGATATTTGCAGTTTATGTATCTGGCAAAGGCTTAATAACCATAATCCACAGAGAACTCAAATGTATTAGCAAGAGGAGAACAAGTGATTCCATCTCAGGGTGGGCAAGAGACCTGAAGAGAAACTTCTCTAAAGAAGACAGGTTCATGACCTACAGATATATGAAAAAATGCTCATCACCATTAATCATCAGAGAAATGCAAATCAAAACTACTTTGAGATATCATCTAACACCAGTAAGATTAGCCCATATCACAAAATCCCAAAACCAGAGATGTTGCTGTGGATGTGAAGAAAAGGGAACACTTCTACACTGCTGGTGGGATTGCAAGCTAGTATGTTCCTTTTGGAAAAACAACTGGAGAACCCTTAGAGACCTAGAAATAGACCTGCCATTTGATCCTGCAATTCATCTATTAGGTATATATCCAGAAGACCAAAAACCACATTACAACAAAAATATTTGTATCACAATGTTAATTACAGCCCAATTCATAATTGCCAGGTCATGGAAGAAGCCCAAGTGCCCATCGATCCATGGATGGATCAGTAAATGTGGTATATGTACACCATGGAATAATATGCAGCTATTAAGAAAGATGGAGACTTTACCTCCTTCATGTTTCCATGGATGGAGCTGGAAAATATTCTTCTTAGCAAAGTATCACAGGAATGGAAGAAAAAGTATCCAATGTACACAGCCCTATTAGGAAACTAATAGGTAGTTTTCATATGAAAGCTATAACCAAATTATAGAATAAGAATATGGGGAAGGGGGAGGGGATGGAGGGGGAGAATGGGTGGAGCAAGCGTGATTGGATGGATCATCTCTATGGCTTATCTTACAAGGGTACAAGTGAATCTTTCTAAAAGTAGAATATAAACATCTTAACACAATAACTAAGAAAATGACATAAAGGCTATGTTAACCAGTTTGATGAAAATATTTCAAATTGTATATGAAAACACCACACTGTACCCCATGATTGCATTAATGTACACAACTATCATTTAATAAAAAAAATAAGAAATGTCTTTTTCATGCCTATTTTCTTAAGTGTTCTAATCATGAAAGGATGCCGCATATTATGAAAATCTATTCCTGCATCAGTTAAGAGGATGATATGGTCTTTGTTTTTTATTTTATTTATGTAATGTATTATTTTTATAGATTTATGTATGTTGAACCAACCTTGTAACCCTGAGATAAAGCCAACTTGATTGTAGTGTATAATTTTTTGATGTATTGTTGAATTCTGTTTGCTAGGATCTTATTAAATGTTTTTTCATCAATATTCATTAATGACATTGGCATATAATTTTTTTTCTTTGTTGGATCCTTTCCTGGTTTGGGGATCAGAGTGATATTTACTTCATAGAATGACTTAGGGTGATAATTGCTTTGTAGAATTCCCTCTTTTTCGATGCTTTGGATAAGGTTGTGTAATATAGGTACTAGTGTCTCCTTAAAGGTTTGGTAAAATTCTGATGTGAAGCCATCCGGTTCTGGACTTCTCTTTTTGGGAGATTTTGTACAGTTGATGCTATTTCAGTGATGGATAGAGGTCTATTCAAAATTTCTAATTCTTTCTAGCTGAGTCTAGGAACGTGATGTGTTTCCAGGTATTGGTCCCTTTCTTTCACATTTTTATATTTCTGTAAGCAGAGTTTTTATATGGTAATCAGTGAGCATTTTTTGAATTTATGCGGTATCTGTTGTTATTTCTCCTTTATCATTTCTGATTGACAATCTTAGAGATTTTACTTTTCTGTTTCTGGTTAGGTTAACCAAAGTTTTATCAATTTTATTAATCGTTTTAGAAAACAAACTTTTTGATCTTCTGAATTATTCTTTTGTTTTCAATTTCATTTAATTCTGCCCTAATGTTGGTTATTTCTTTTCTTCTGCTGTATTTGGGGTTGGAATGGTCTTCCTTTTCCAGTTGCTTGAGATGATGCATTAAGTTGTTAGTTTCCTCTCTTTCAGTTTTCTGGATGAACAAATCCAATGCTACAAATTTCCCTTCTAGGACTTCCATTGCAGTATTACACAGGTTTTGATAATTTGTGTCTTCATTACCATTTTGGTACAAAGATTTGGTGATTGCCTTGTTATTCTCATCTTAGATCCAGCTATCATTTAGCCTAAGATCATTTAGTTTACATGACTTTGTTTGAGTATGAAGATTCCTGTTGCTGTTGAGTTCAACTTTTATTTCATGGTTGTCCAAAAAGATACAAGGAAAATTTTCTAATATTTTGAAATTGCTGCAGTTAGACTTGTGTCCTAAGATATGATCAATTTTGAAGGATGAGCCATGGGCTGATAAGAAGAATGTATTTTTAGTTTTTAAATTTTTTTTTATTAGAGAGTTTTTCAAACTGTATTTTCAGTTTTGTAAGATGAAATGTTCTACAGAGGTCTATTAAGTTCATTTGTTCTAGGGTCAAGTTTAAGTCTAATATTTCTTTGTTTAGTTTCTCTTGGAGGATCTATCCAAAACTGTTAAAGGGGTATTAAAATCTCCAAGTATTATACTTCAGGAAGATATCAAGTTGTTCATATCTTCTAGAGTTTGCTTTATAAATTGAAGGAGCATTCTGGTAAGGTCCATAAATGTTAATTATTGAAATCTCTTTACGTTGCATGTTTCCCTTGACAAATATGAAGTGACTATCTTTATCTTTCTTCATTTTTGTTGGTTTGTAGCCAATTATATCGACAAATAAAATTGAAACTCCTGCTTTTTTTCTGTTTTCCATTTTCCTGTATTATAGATATCCATCTCTTCACCCTGAGTCTATTTTCATCCTTTACAATAAGATGAGATTCTTGTATGCAGCAGATACCTGGTCTGAATTTATTTGTCTGGTCAGCTAACTTGTGCCTCTTTAGAGAACAATTTAAACCATTCACATTAATGGAAATAATTGATAAGCATGGTAGTGTTTTGGGAGTCATGTTTTTCAGATGTCCAGTGGATGTTTTTAATCCTTTCACCACTGTGGAAGTTGGGTTTTGTTCATAGATTTCTGGGTGAATTTACTTTAGTGGTAGAACATTGTGCTGGTCATTGTGAAGGATGGGTCTGAGAATATCCTGGAGAGCTGGTTTAGTTAAGGTAAATTTCTTCAATGTGTGTAAGTCAGTAAAGTATTTGATTTCTCCATCACAAATGAAACTCAGTTTAACTGGATACAGGATCCTGGGCTGAAAGTTGTTTTGTTATATGAGACTGGTGGTCAATGATCATCCTCTTCTGCCGTGAGAGGTTTTGGCTGAAAGATCTGCATTCATTCTGATATTTTTCCCTTTGTAGGTAATGCTTTTCTTATGTCTGGCTGCTTGAAGAATTTTCTCTTTCATTTTAACTTTGGCAAAGTTAATCACAATGTGTCTAGGACATGCTTTATTTGGATTAAGTCTTGCTGGGGTTCTGAAACTGTCTACTCTCTGAATTTCTATATCTTTTGCAATGCTTATGAAATTGTCCTTCATAATCTCTTGGAGTAGAGCATCTGTACGTTTAGGACCATCCTCTTCCCTTTCAGGAATTCCTATAAGATGAATGTTTGATCTTTTGGAGTGATCCCACAGCTCTCTCAGGGAATGATAAATTTTTGCTCTCTATTTGTGTGCCTCTTTGAATGTCTGGGAACATTCCAAAACTTTGTCTTCAATTTCAGAGATCCTGTCTTCTCCCTGGTCAACTCTATTACTGAGGGATTATACTGTATTTCAGAGCTCCTGGAATAACTTTTTGATTGCTTTGAGCTCAGCTATCTCTTTTCTTATTATGTGAATATCTTTGGTGACTTTGTCTTCAAATTCATTAATTTCTTTTTTTTTTTTTTTTTTGCAGATTTTTTTTTTGGCCTGGGCTGGGTTTGAACCCTCCACGTCCAGCATATGGGACCAGCACCCTACCCCTATGAGCCACAGGCACTGCCCAATTCATTAATTTCTTTAGAACTACTCTTTGAATCTCAATTTCTAACTTTTCTTCCATTCTATTCATCTTATTTTCCATCCCTATTCTGAATTCCATTTCTGACATTTTAGCCATTTGTCTATGCCTGGCATCTTCAGTTGTATCTCCTTTGTCCTTCCTTTGGAGAGGGGGCGGGTGTTGATCTGCTCTGGTTATTCATGTTGCCAGAGTTCTTCTGTTGGTTTCACTCCATGTTTATTTTCCACTGTTTGGTTATTAGAGCTGGTAGGGTGAGACTGAATTGAATTTCCCAGGTAGTAGAGTTAATCATCCCCTTACCAACATGCTAGGCTTTGTAATTGTGGCTTATCCCCTACAACCTTACAAAGTCCCCTTTCAGAGTTTTGGCTGAAGACTCTGGGGACCTACTTGTGAGACAGTGCGAGGTGGCTCTGTTTTGAAATCAGCCAACCTCTACCCTACCCTAAAGAAGTCACAGTATTAGTTTAAATCTCAGCTGTGGAGAGATACAGACAGCTTCGGCTCCGTGCCCTCACTCTTCAGTTATTTTCCACTCCAGAACTTCAAAAGCAACCTCAGAGTGTCCCCGGGTGGACAGACCCAGATGTGAGTTCCAATTGAACTGTCTCAGGCGGTACAAACCCTGCTGAATAGAGATGGATCCAAGTGTCTCCAACTGCAGATGGAAATCATCATTCAGTTTTGTCCCACAACCCTGAGGGTATGGTGCCCAGTCCCCCCTGGTGAGCTGCCAGTTGCCCATGAAAGTCCCAACTGTGTGTCAACAACCATGTCCTCTGGGCACAATCAAAGTTGGGAGTCTGGGACCCCAACTGCAGTGCTCAGTTTGCACCAGGAATTCATGCCTCTGCTTGCCAAATGAGTTGGAGCCAGGGGTCCACGCCCCTACCTACCAGATTCAGTTCACACTGGTGTCCGCTTCTCTGCTCACCAGCTCAGTTGGATCTAGGGGACAATGCCCTGGCCTGCTTGTCTCAGTAAATACCCAGAAAGCCTCTGCACACTGATCCAATTGGAGCTGGGGACCACACCCCTGCCTACCAGTTTCAGTCCATAGCTGGCAAGCCTCAGTTTGCTGACTTAGTTGGAGCTGAGGATCATCACCCCACCCACCCAACTCAGTCCACACCAGGCAACCACTCTCCCACTTGTGGGAACCATCAGAGCTGGGGGTTCTGCACCTTCCCCCACCAGACACAGCCTAAACTGGGGGTCAACACCACTGCTGTCCAGGTAAAGTCATAACCAGGGGACTGCTCCTCCTCCCATCACATGTCTCTTTCTTCCTATGCCCTCTTTCTTCTGACTAGTCACAGATTCTGTCCTGATGTTTGGTGGTCCACACCATGCCCAGATATCTCAGGAAAAGATCAAAAACTCTGGGCTCTGCAAGGGGCAGAACTTCAGAGCACCATGCAAGGTTGGGAAGGGTGGACTGGGAGTTTGGAATGCAGGTAAAATCTTTGTTTAATTTTTTCATTTAATCTTTGTTTAATTTTATGGGGTGGTGTCTAGGTTCACAAGTGGGACCTCCCTGGAGAAGGAGATCCAGTGTTTAGCAGCTGTCTCCAGTGAAATAAAATGAGAGGCCTTTCGTGCCCTGCTCACTTGCACAGAGCCCACAGCAAGACTTCCACTTGTGGGAGAGATATCTTGTCCTCTAGACAATAGACTTTGTACCTGTAATTTGTTTTCTTGAATGCTCTTCCTTGGAGTCACAGCTTGACAAAGTTCTTTCTTGGATCAGCTCCCCATCTTTGGGTTCATTGAGTCCACTTCTGTCTAGGTTTTCTCCTTCTGGTCAGGAGCCTCTGCCGAGCATTGCCACTAGTTGGCCATCTTCCTGGAATCCCATTTGAACTTGTAACACATTCTGTTTACTGTACTTCTGTCTTGTCTTCTTTTCATTGCTAAATATGACCCAGTGTTGAAAAAGTATGCTATGTCTAGTATTATTTTCAGTGCTCAGGGCCAGCAATGATGCTTGGATTTTTTCGCAGATTACTCTGTCCCTAGCATTTTAATCTTATCCTTTATCCCATAGTTGTCTATGTGTCTGATGGCATAGTCACCTCTTTCAGATTTTACTAACTGGATTTGGTGGGGACGTACCTTCCCCTACAGTTTGTGTGATAGCACTGGCTGGGGATTGTTCTGGCTCTTGTGAGGATGTAGCAGCATAGCATCCATCCAGTTCTATCAAGCTAAGGTTAGTTTCAGTTAATATTTCAGGGGTTCTCAAAGACTAATGTTGTGGTGACCACATTGGTAGTGAGAGCTGTTGGGGTCTTCAGTGATGAAGGCTACTAAGATTCTTTTTTTCTCTCCTACAGAAAGTCATAGCAAAGGGAATCCTTCTTGGAAAATGTCTGGCTCACAAGTGCACACGCAGTGGTACTTGTGTCTGATGTGCTGGACTTGTGGAATGGCTCCACACCTGGAGCCTGGAGCATTGGCACACACAGAGTCACCATGGTTCCAGGATGTATTGTTGCTGTGGTACCAGTGCCTAAACTACCATACTGGTAATTGCGTGCAAGGCACAAGTGCTTGTGAAGCAGCCAGGGAACTGCGTTTTGAAGTGCATGCATGTTCAGAACTACCACTACTCCAGAGAATGGGGTGCAGATGTGACTGTTGTAGGAGTGGGTTTGATGTTGGCAGTGCAGGCACTCATAGACTAGTTAAAGAACTAAGGTCTGGAGTGCAGGTATATGCAAGGCAAAAGCAGCTCTGGGGTCAAGGACGTGGGTACTTCTATTCCAGTGGTGGGGCCAGTTTCCTAGATATGGGCACTCATGGAATGTATGAGGCAATTACAGCTCTGGGGCCAGGGTGTGGTTGGGCTGCAGCAGCAGTGGTTCTGGTGTCCAAGGCATAGCATCTTCAAGTGCAACCACAAGTCTAGACTCTGTAGCGTGATCCCATGTGGAGCAGCTACAGTTCTGAGAGATGGGGAATATATGGAGTTGTGGAGGGGTGGGCTCAGTCAGTCCTGGGGTGGCACAACAGTGGCTTCTTCATGTAGTGGGAGATGCAAAAGTACTATCAGGATGGTCCATGTGGTAGTGCCTATTGGTTACTACCCTGGTAACAGCTAACAGTGTCATCTGCAGAACAGACCACTAGGAGCCACGTCACTGATAGTGATAGTTGCCAACCTTTCTCTTTGTTCCTAACCATCTCCAGATATTTCGGACAATCCAGCATACTCAACGATCCTTTCTATGTAGCCGTTCTCTGTATTTTGCATCATAGTTTTGCTACAGGTTCTTATTAAGACACTTGATCCCTCTCAAGGTTATTTTAATTCATACACACATATAGCAGCTCAATTTTTTGTGAGGGGATGAAGGATGGCATCTCCTACTCCATCATGTCAATGTCATACCTATTATTTCTTTTCTTGCCTAACTTATCCAGCTAGGACTTATAGTATCATACTGAATAGAAATGGCATGAGTATCATTGAGACTCATAATGATCATATTGTCTAAAGTTAAGAATAAAGAGAATTTTGAAAGCACCAAGAGAAAATCAAATTGTCACACATAAGAGAATCTCCATTAGACTATTAGTGAATTTCTCAATAGAAACCTTCCAAGCAAGAAGAGAAGGAGTTGACATATTTAAAGTTCTGAAAAAGAAAAATTCTTCCATCCAAGAATACAATACCTGGCAAATGTACAGCTTTAAAAAGAAGGAGAGGTAATCACTTATCCAAACAAACAAATACTGATGCTTTGTCACCACTAAAATTGCCTTCCAAGAAATATTAAAGGGATTTTTTTGAAGTTGAAAAATACAGTTAAACAATAATGTGAAAACATCTGAAAGCATAACTTTCACTAGTGAAGGTAAGTATGTATAAAAATACAGATTAATATAACACTGTTATGATGATGTATCATTTACTTTTAACCCAAATATAAAAATTTAAAGCTAAAATTTTTTTAATGGGTACATAGTATAAAAAGAAGCCAATTCTGACTAGAATAACACATAGGGTATATGCACTGGGATAAAGATATAGTGTGGGGGGGTTTTATATGCAATGAAGTTAAGTTATTATCAACTGAATGAAAAAGTGTACAACTACAAGATATGTTATGAAAGACTTGAACTGACCACAAAGAGAAAACCTATGATAGACACATGAAAGAATAATAACTGAAGAAAATAACTACAAAAATTTATTAAATTACAAAGGAAGATAGCAAGAGAGAAAAAGAGAGATAAAATAACTGCAAAACAACACAATTGCAATAGTAAATTGTCACTTATCAATAATTACCATAAATAAAAATAGATTAAACTCACTGACCAGAAGGTGTAGAATGGCTGAATAGATTATAAAACAGGACCCCACTAGGGTATTGAAATGTGGACAGAGGAGTTTAACCTCTTGCTCTTTTTAGATGACATGATCTTATACCTGGAAAACCCCAAGGATTTAACTACAAAGCTCTTAGAAATGATTAAGGAATATGGCAGCATCTTGGGATACAAAATCAATACTCACAAATTAGTAGCCTTCGTATATGCCAATAACAGTTGAGCAGAGAATAAAATCAAAGGCTCTAGTACTTTTACAGAAGTGCCAAAGAAGATGAAATACCTGGGAATATATCTAACAAAGAGTGTGAAAGATCTCTATAAAGAGAACTGTGAAACCCTGAGAAAAGAAATCGCAGAAGGCATTAACCAATGGAAGAACATACCATGCTCATGGCTGGGAAGAATCACCATCATTAAAATGCACATCCTACCCAAAGCAATCTATAGATTTAATGCAATCCTCATTAAAGCACCAATGTCATACTTGGAAGAATTTGAAAAAAATAGTGATTCGCTTCATATGCAACCAGAAAAAAAAACCAAATAGCCAATACCATTCTTAGAAATAAAAACAAATCTGGAGGCATCATGATACCAGACTTCAGGTTATACTACAAGTCTATAGTGATAAAAACAGCATGATACTGGCACAAAGATATAGATGTAGTTCTATGGAATAGAATAGAGAATCTAGAGATGAACCCAGCCACATATCGCTATTTGATGTTTGTAAGCCTAACAAAAACATGCACTAGGGAAAAGAATCCCTATTTAACAAATGGTGCTGGGAGAACTGGTTAGCCAAGGTAGAAGACTAAAACCACACCTTCCATCATTGGATCCACATCTCTCATCATTGACAAAAATTGATTCTTGCTGAATAAAAGTTTTAAATTTAAGATATGAAACAATAAAAATTCTAGAAGAGAATTTAGGGAAAATGCTTGAAAATACTGACCTAGGAAAAGATTTTATAGGGAAGATCACCCTGGCAATTCCAGAAACAACAATAATGAAAATAAATAATTGAGATTTGATCAAGCTAAAAAGCTTCTGCATACCTAAGGGTACCACAAACAAAGCAAAGAGCCTTTGGAACATGAGGAGAGTTTTGCATGCTACGAATCTGGCAAAGGTCTGATAATTAGAATCTACAAAGAACTCAAATTCAGCAACAAGAAAAGACCACATGATCCCAATTCTATGTGGGCAAGAGACTTGAACAGAAACTTCTCTGAAGGTGACAGATAAATGGGCAACAAAAACATGAAAAAGTTCTCATCATCTTTAATCATCAGAAAAATGCAAATCAAAATCACTGTGAGATATCATCTAACTGTAGTAAGCTTAGCCCACATCACAAAGTCCCAAATCTGCCGATGCTGGATAAGGGAACAATATTACACTGCTGATGGAGATGCAAACTAATACAACCTTTATGGAAAGAAGTATGGGGCAGTGCCTGTGGCTCAGTGAGTAGGGAGCCGGCCCCATATACCAAGGGTGGTGGATTCAAACCCGGCCCCCGCCAAATTGCAAAAAAAAAAAAATAGCTGGGCATTGTGGCAGGCACCTGTAGTCCCACCTGCTCAGGAGGTTGAGGCAGGAGAATTGCCTAAGCCAAAGAGCTGGAGGTTGCTGTGAACTATGATGCCATGGCACTCTACCAGGTGACAAAGTGAGACTCTGTCTCAAAAAAAAAAAAAGAAAGAAAGAAAGAAAGAAAGAAAGAAAGAAAGAAAGAAAGAAAGAAAGAAAGAAAGAAAGGATAATGGATAATTCTCAAAGAACTAAAAGTTGACTTCCCATTTGATCCTAAAATCCCATTACTAGGTATCTACCCAGAAGAACAAACATCACTTGTTTGCCACAAAGAGATTTGCACTAGAATGTTTATTGCAGCTCAATTCATAATTGCCAAGTCATGGAAGTATGACCATCAAACCATTAAAGGATTAACAAATTGTGGTATATGTATACCATGGAGTACCATTCAGCCACAAAAAAGATGGAGACTTCACAACTTTTATGTTTACCGGGATGGATTTGAAACACATTCTTCTTAGTAAAGTATCTCAGGAATGGGAAAAAATGTATCCAATACACTCAATAGTAATATGAAACCAATATATACACAATTACATGCTCATACGAATGATAAAACACAAATATATTCTAGCAATAGGGTAAAGTAAGGAGGGAGGAAAACTGGTGGGAACTCACCTAACGTACACAATCTAAGGGTATGCAGCATGCCCCCTAGATGAGGGGCTCTTCTACAATTTGAATTTTACCTTGGAAGTGAGAATGATGTAACCTAAGAATTTGTACCTTCATATTATTTTGAAATAAAAAAACAGGATCTAAGGATGTGCTGGCTACAAGAAACTTACTGTAGATTTACAGATACACATTGAAAATGAAGGAGTGGAAAAAGACATTTGAAGAAAACAGTAGCTAAAAGAAAGCAATAGTGACTATACTTATATCAGACAAAATAGGTTTTAAGTCTAATACTTTATTTAGAGGAAAATAAGTCATTGTAGAATGATAACAGGTCAATTCACCAGAAAGATCAATTATAAATATATACACACCAAATTATACACCCAGCAATAGAACACCTAAGTATATAAACAACTATTGATTGATCTTAAGACAGAAATCCATGTCTATACAATAATCGTAAGGAAATTAAGTACCCCATATGTTAATATAATAATAGATAATTTATGCAGTAAGAAAAATCAGTAAAGAATAACTGCCTTGGCTCAATGCCCATAGCTCAGTGGTTAGGGTGCCGGCCACATACACAGGGGCTGATGGGTTCAAACCCATCTCAGGCCTACTAAACAACAATGAAAACAACAACAACAATAACAACAACAACAAAGAAATCACTGGGTGTTATGGTGGATGCCTGTGGTCCCAGCTGCTTCGGAGGCTGAGGCAAGAGAATCGCTTAAGCCCAAGAGTTTGAGGTTGCTGTGAGCTGTGACATCATAGCACTCTTCTGAGGCCGACATGGTGAGACTCTGTCTCAAAAATAAATAAATAAACAAAGAAAAATGCAGTGAAGGCTATGTTAACCAGTTTGACGAAAGTATTTCAAATTGTATATAAAACCAGCACATTGTACCTCATAATTGCATTAATATACACAGCTATTATTTAATTTTAAAAAACCTAAAAAGGAATAACGGCCTTAACACTAGACTAAATGGAATTAACAGATATCAGCAGAACTTTTTCATTCAACAGCAAAATAATACCCATTTTTCTGTTGTACATGGAACACACATACTCCAGGACAGATCACATAATAGGTCATAGAATGCATCCTAACAAATTTAAGAAAACCAAAATAATTCCATGTATCTTTTTCAATTACAATGGAATCTAGAAGTAGATAACAGCAAGAAAACCAGAAAATTTACATTTTCTGGAGTCTAAATACTCTTGAACAACCATTGGGTCAAAGAGGAAATCAAAAGGGAATCTTTGAAGTATCTCAAGAGAA
Organism: Otolemur garnettii; assembly: GCF_000181295.1. Classification (NCBI taxonomy): domain Eukaryota; kingdom Metazoa; phylum Chordata; class Mammalia; order Primates; family Galagidae; genus Otolemur; species Otolemur garnettii. The sequence continues at coordinate 992,547 of NW_003852682.1, forward strand.
TTGAAAACAAAAGTAGAACATACTAAAACCTTTGGGATGCAGTTAAAATAGTACTAAAAGAGAAGTTTATATTGACAAATGGCCCACATTAATAAAGAAGGAAGCTGTCAAAAAAGCAACCTAACTTTCCAGCTCAAGTAATTAGAAAGAAACCAACAAACTCAGCCCAAAGTTAACAGAAAGAAAAAAATAATAAAGATTAGAACAGAAATAAATCAAATATAGCATTTTTTAAAATAGAAAAACTCAACAAAATAAGAGTTGAGTCTTTGAAAAGATAAACAAACTCAACAAACTCTTAGCTAGACTATGAAATAAAAAGCAGACTCAAATATTTAAAAATCAGAACTGAAAAACAGAGATGTTACAGATCCTGCCTCAGTAAATGGTTTGAATGTTTGTGTCCTCATGTATTAGTCAATGTTATCCAGATGGATATAACCAATAGAATATATATGAAAATTTATTAGGGAGAATTAGCTCACATAATCACAAAAGTGAAATCCCATGCTAGGCCTTTTGCAAGCTGGAGGACAAGAGGAGATGATAGTGTGGCTCCTAGAGAAGGTAGTAGTGTGGCTTAGTTGAAGTCTTAAAGTCCCAGAACCAGGGATATCCAAGAATGTAGCCCCTAGTCTGAGGCTGAAAGCGTGAGAGCCCTCAGAAGGCCACTAGTGTTAGTTACAGAGTCCAATAACCAAACAACCTAAAGACTGATATTCAAGGGCAGGAAGAGAAAAAGGTCTCCTCTTCTGGAAGGGACACATAAAGATGGACACAGCAACCTGAATATTCTCCTTCTTCTGCCTGCTTTGCTCTAGTTGTGCCCCCAGCTGCCTGGATGGTGCCTGCTTACATTGAGGGTGGGCTTTCCTCTCTTAGTCCACTGATTCACACATCAGTCTCCTCTGGAAACATTCTCGCAGACAAACTCAGAAACAGCATATCGCTAGCCATCTAGACATTCCATAATCCAGTCAAGTTGACAACTGATATCAACCATCTCCCTCCTACAAAATTTATGTTGAAAATTAATCTTTAATTAAATAGTATTAAGGTGGGACCTTTAGGAGGTGATTAGATCATAAGGGCTTCTCCTATATGAATGGGATTAAGGCTTCTACACAGTGTTTGGAAGCTTCTACAGAGATATTTATTTTTTTTGGCCAGAGCTGGGTTTGATCCCACCATTTCTGGCATATGGGGCTGGCACCCTACTTCTTTGAGCCACAGGTGCTGCCAGAGATTTTTTTTAATCACTTTTTACCTTCTGTTCCTTTCACCATTTGAAGACAGCATTCATCAGCTCTAAAGGTTGCAAATAATAAGGCACAATCTTGGAAGCAAAGAGCAGCCTTCACTAGACACTGAATGTGTCAGCCCTTTAATTTTGGATTTCCCAGCCTCTGGAACTGTGAGGAATAAATTTCTGTTTTTCAGACATTACTCAGTCTCAGATATTTTATTATAGCAGCACAAACAGATTAAGACACCTCAGAAATAAAATAAATCATAAGGGACTATTATGAACAATTATATGCAAATGAACTGAATAACCTAGAAGAAATTAATAAATTATTGGAAACATAAACTTACCAAAACTGAATTCTAAAGAATAGGAAGCATGAACAAATAACAAGTAAGGATACTAAATCAATAATTGAAAATCACCTAGTAAACAAACCCCAAGACCAGACAATTCACAACTGAATTCTACCAAATAGTCAAAGAACAATTAATATCAATCCTTCTAAAACTCTTTGCAAAGATAGAAGAAGAGGGAATCTGGGAAACTTATTCTAGGAGGCTAGAATCACTTTTATTCCCAAACCAAAGACTCCACAAGAAAAGGAAACTATAAAGCAATATCCCTGATAAAAATAAGTGTAATATTCCTCAATAAAATACAAGAAAAATTCATTCAATAGTATGTTCAAAGGGACGTACTACATCAATAAGTGGGATTTATTCCTGGAATGTGAATATAATTCAGCATACACAAGGCAGTCATCATAATACACATTAAGGATGTGAAAGAAAATACCCACGCAATCATCTGAATAAACACAGAAAATGCATTTAACAAAATTTGACAACCATTCATGATTAAAATACTCAACAAAATAGGTGTAGAAGAAACTGACCTCAACATAATAAAGTACACATTTGAAAACTGCACAGCTACCATCATGATAAGTAGAGAAAATCTGTAAGTTTTCATTCTAAGATTATGTACAATGCAAAGATACCTACTCTCCCCACTTATTTTCAATATAATACTAGAAATGCTAGCCAGAGAAATTAGATTAGAAAAAAAATTAAAAGTATCCAAAATCGTAAAGTAAGGAGTAAAATTACCTCAACTTGCAGATAACTTACTTAGAAGTGTATACACAGAACACCCTAAACCCTAAAAATGGAATAAAAAACTGTGAAAACTAATACATGGATCGAATAAATGCAGGATACAAAATAAATCAACAAAAATCAATCATGTTTTTGTACACAATAAGAAATGTTCCAAAAGCACAGGTAACAAAAGCACAAATAAATAAGGGGTAAGACACAATTGTAAGAGTGACTTTACTTAACAAATGGAATCAGTGTAACCTGGTTTCTTGGACCCTCAACAAATTCCCAACAATTAAAATAAATAAATAAATAAATAAATAAATGGCATACATCAAATCAAAAAGTTTCTGCACACCAAAGGGAAAAAATCAACAAAATGAAAAGGCAGCCTGTGTATTTAAAGAAAATATTTGTAACCATATGTTAGATAAGGGGTTAATATTAAAAATATGTAAGGAACTCCTACAACTCAATAGCAAAAATAAATGAATAAATAACCTGAATAAAATTTAGCAAAGGAACAGGATGTTTTTCCAAAGACATAAATATGGCTAAGAGTTTATGAAATGATCCTCAGGGTCACAAATCATAAAGAAAAGCAAGTCAAAATCACAATAAGATATCCCCTCACACCTGTTAGGTCGACTACTATCAAAAAGTTGAGAGATAACAACTGTTGGTGAGGATGTGGAGAAATTGGAATCCTGGTAAACTGGTCATGGGAATGTAAACTGGTAAAGTCATTATGGAAAACAGTATGGAAGTGTCTCAAGAAATTAAAAACAGAATCACCATTTGATCCGACAATCCCACTTCTGTGTATGCAAGATCTGACAATTAACTCGTGAACTTGCTGCTGTGCACTTATGTTGGCAGCACATACAAGCAGCTCAGAAAGGTTTCATAACATTGGTATGTCATTGCCTCACATCTGTGTCTGTGTCAAAGTGTGGCAGTGTCTTACTGAGCACCACTCACTATTGTTGTTCCATGTTTTTGTGTGCCATTGCAAGAATGTTGGAGCTTCAGCTAGAGCATCAAACAAAACTTAAATTGTTTGTTAAACTTGGCAAGAGTGGATGTGAAATCAGGGCATGTTAGTCCAAGTTTATGGGGATAATTACTTGAAGATATTGACAGTTTACAAATGGATCAAACACTTTTTTCTGAGGGGATAGAAAGTGTCACTGATGAAGAGAGGTCAGGGCAGCCAGTAATGAGAGGAACTGACAAAAAAACATTGCTCAAATTCATTGAATTGTGTATCAAAATCGTTGGCTAACTTTTAGCATAGCAGATCAAGTAAACATCAGTAGAGAAACAGGAAAACATTAACTGAAAATCTTGGCACAAGAAAGGTGTGTACAAAAATGGTCCTGAAGGAGCTCACTGATGAACAAGTCCAAAGGAGATTTTAAGGTTTCCAAGACCTTTTGGAGAAACAAATGTTTTGGGCCCTGTTAACACTGGTGGTGAAACATGAGTGTACCAATATGATCCTGAAACAAAGTGTCCAAGTGCACAATGGAAGTCAACCAATTCTCCATTACCATAAAAGTTCCATCATTGTGAATCACGAGTCAAAATGATGTTTATAACTTCTTATTACATCAGAGGGATTGTTCGTTGTTAATTGTACCAACTGGACAAGTTGGTACAAATCAAGTTTACTTGGAGGTGCTAAAAAGGATAAGTGAAAAAGTGAGATGAAAAAAACCTGATATGAAGGAGTTTTAGCCAATAAACAAATAATGTATTGGTTCACCCTCTCTATTCACCCGACCTGGCCCCCAATGACTTTTTACCCAAAGATAAAGAAAGTATTAAAAGGAAGATATTTTGATGACATTTAGGATATCAAAGGTAATATCATGACAGATCTGATGGTCATTCCAGAAAATGAGTTCAAAAATTGCTTTGAAGCAGCTGGGATTGGTGCAGAGCTTCCCAAGCGAAGTTCTTCAAAGGTTACTATAGTGATGTTCAGCAATGAGGTATGTAGCACATTTTTATAATGAATTAACTAAATTAATTGTTAGGTTGACATCTATTGGTGGGAAGAGAATCAAGACCTCCTGAATCCCAGTGGTTACCCAATGCCTGTCTTTCCCCTCAGGGGCTAATACTCTGACCTCATGTACCAGGAAGCCAGTGTTCTGGTTCTTAAACTGGTTGCACAGTAAACAAATTGTCCTTATTTTCTCTCTCAGAAATTTGAACTTCAAATTTAGAACATCCAAATTGGAAAACGCATCCCATGCTTCATTGGCTTCTGCTATTTTTCCTTTAAAATTGGAAATTTCTGGTCATCTTCAGTAACTCTTCCCACACATTTAACTAATTATTAGCTTTATTTCCACTTAAATGTTAACCTCACTTTTTACATTTGCTTTGAAAGACATTTTAACCACCCTTTTAGAAATGGCTTTTTAACTATCACTAAGTTGTATATTTTAATTTTTCTTCATCCTTGGAGGTAGCCCAGATGTTCTGGAGAACTAATGCCACTTACCAATAAATAATGTTGACCTTGCACAAAAATCCCACACTCACAAGCTGTTGTCAATTATTATTTATTCCAAGTCAAAATTACATGAGTTTCTCTTAAGAGATCAGTTTCCAAATATGACTACACATGTACAGGTGGTATCTTCCCTACAGTCTCTATAAGCCGGTCTATAGTGCTGGTTGTGCAATGTTCTCTCAACTACTGCAAAATCAATTCTCTGCTTCCAAAGGCTATGTTCAAGCCTGCATTCCTCCACCATCCCAAAATAACCCTAATACTGAGATCACACTCATATCACATGGTGCCATCACTCAAACTGAGCCCTAGTGCAATAGTCATAAACTATTCTCTAATATGTGCTCAGAAAAGGGGAATGTAAGACCCCTTTCAAAGGCAAATTTAAGATAGATGTGGTAGAGCATTTTCAGAATACGCGGTACTTTTCATTTTCAGTTCATCTGAATACCAATAGTCTTGGCTAGAAAACTCAATATCAGCCAGTGTTCAAAATATTTGTTCATGGTGAATTAAAGCACAACATAACCTGAGAAATAACCCTAAACAAAACAATTAGTGTAATGTTTAATGATCACAGTTGATAATATTTATTTGTGCCAGAGGAATGACATTTTCATAGCTCCTGAATGTAAGTTTCCTATTTAGTAGATTTATTTATTTATTTATTTATTTATTTATTTATTTATTAAATCATAGCTGTGTACATTAATGCAATCATGGGGTACAGTGTGGTGTTTTCATATAAATTTTGAAATACTCTCATCAAACTGGTTAACGTAGACTTCATGTTATTTTCTTAGTTATTGAGTTAAGACATTCATACTCTGCTTTTAGAAAGATTCACTTGTACCCTTTTAAGATAAACCATAGAGGTGACCCCACCAATCATCCTCCCTCCACCCATCCATCCATCCACCCTCCTCTCCTCCCCCCACATATTCTAAGGCTATAATTAGGT
>NW_003852682.1:1000317-1001587 GCF_000181295.1 Otolemur garnettii
TTTGTTTTTTAATTTGTTTATGTGATGAATTATATTTATAGATTTATGTATGATGAACCATCCTTGAGATCCTGAGATAAAACCCACTTGGTCGTGGTGTATAATTTGTTTGATGTGTTGCTGGATTCTTTTTGTTAGAATTTTGTGAATATTTTCGCATCAATATTCATTAGTGATATTGGTCTATAATTTTCTTTTTTTGTTGGTTCTTTTCCTGGGTTGAGGATCAAGGTGATGTTAGCTTCATAGAATGTGTTGGGTAGTATTCTGTCTTTTTCTATATTTTGGAAAAGGTTGTGTAATATAGGTACTAGTTCCTCTTTAAAGGTTTGATAGAATTCTGATGTGAAGCCATCTGGTCCTGGGCTTTTCTTTTTAGGGAGGTTTTGTATAGTTGATGCTATTTCAGAGCTTGATATAGGCCTGTTCAACATTTCCACTGCAGTCTGGCTACATCTTGGGAGATGGCGTGCTTCCAAGTATTGGTCGATTTCCTTCAGATTGTCATATTTCTAGGAATAAAGTTACTTGTAATGTTCATTAAGGATTTTTTGAATTTCTAAAGGGTCTGTTGTTATTTCTTTTTTACCATTTCTGATTGATGAGATTAGAGACTTTATTCTTTTTTTCTTGGTTAGGTTGGCCAAAGGTTTATTGATTTTGTTGATTTTTTTCTAAAAACCAACTTTTTGATTTGTTGATCTGTTTTATAATCTTTTTGTTCTCAATTTCATTTAATTCTGCTCTAATTTTGGTTATTTCTTTTCTTTTGCTGGATTTGGGGTTGGAATGTTCTTTTTCCAGCTACTTGAGATGTCCCATTAAGTTGTTAACTTCCTCTCTTCCTGTTCTCTTGAGGTAGGCTTGCAGTGCTATAAATTTCTTTCTTGAGACTGTTTTTGCAGTATCCCAGAGGTTCTGATAACTCTTGTCTTCATTATCATTTTATTATAAAAAGGAAGGAATTTCTAATTTCCTTCTTGATCTCGTCTCTGACCCATGTATCATTCAGCATAAGGTTATTTAGCTTCCACGACTCTGCAGATTCCTATTGTTAGTGAGTTCAACTTTTATTCCACTGTGGTCTGAGAAGATGCATTGAATAATTTCTATTCTTTTAAATTTGCTGAGGTTAGACTTGTGACCTAAGATGTGATTGATATTGGAGTACGTTTTGTGTACTGATGAGAAAAATGTGTATTCAGTTTTGTTAGGATGCAATGTTCTGTAGATGTCTGATAAGTCCAAAAGTTGAATAGTTAAATTTAAA